>NC_056722.1:10291131-10298631 GCF_018831695.1 Puntigrus tetrazona | reverse complement strand
GATGATTCGGACACGAGACGGGGCAAAAACACCATTAATAAAGTCTGGGGCGAGAGAAAAGTTAGTAAAACATATGATCAAAAAACAGCGTCTTAATTTGCCCTTTTAAAAATGATGGTTTTAAACTAAAGCAAGGTATTTAATTCCTAAAGTTGTGCCATCAGATGTCGTTGAGTGAGCATCTGTAACCAAGTTATTTTCCACAGCATTGTTTCCCTAATGCATATATTTTAATAACCCGTAAGTTGAAATGCAGTGCGTAATTACAAGTTGGTTAAGCAAAAGATGCATGGAAAGTAAATGCAGTTTAATTGAGATTAATCGGAATGCACGTTGAAAAAAACATTTAAATATGGAAAAAAAAAAAAAGCTATCTGTTTTTGGAAATAAACTCTTCTCGCACACACACACACACACACACATATATATATGAGTTTGTGTGTGTGAAGAGTTTAAAAAAATAAATAAAAATACATTTTATGTATAGGTGTATATATAAAATGTGTGTGTGTGTGTGTGTGTATATATATAAATATATATGTATGTATAAGTGTATGTGTATATATATATATATATATATATTTATTTTCTGAAGTTAATGTGTATCATTTTAAGAATCTTTAGACATTTGTACTGAAAAAATTTGCTAATATGATACATTTACAGACTATATTGACACATTGTGCTTATTATTTATTGTGCTTTTATTTCATATATTTTGTGTAATTTGTCTTATAAACGTCTTTTTTAAATAATTTTTTCCTAAACCTTGTTGATGTTCAGTGTGAAATCTGATGGAAGTGAATTGAAAATCCTTCTATTTTAATAAGTTTTATCTGGCACTGTTAGGCTATCCTGGCTGGAGATTTCATTCTGTCAGCAGCGTCTATGGCGTTAGCACGTATCGGGAACACTACAGTGGTGTCTGTGCTGTCACAAGTCATAGAAGACCTCGTGCGAGGTACGTCAGTCTGGACTCCACCTATAACAAGTGTTTCATAAAGTAACTTTTTTTTACATTTAAAAATCTGTCGCTAAATTCCAGGTGAATTCATGCAGCTGGGGTCTAAAGAGAATGAAAACGAAAGATTCAAGCACTACCTTGAGAAAACCTTTAAGAAGACCGCCAGTCTCATTGCGAACAGTTGTAAAGCAGTATGTACGTTCTGTCTTAATAATTAGATGGAGTTCAGAGCGGAAAATAAGTTAAACGCCAGCGTTATTTCCTTTTGAATTACAGGTGTCTATATTGGTGAATTCTGATCCTGAGGTGCATGAGATTGCCTTCCAATACGGACGAAACGTTGGCATTGCCTTCCAGGTAATTTTTTGATGCACGTGACTTATTTCTCTTGCATTTGACATTTCTTTTAGTCCAATAATTAAAACGTGTGTTAGAGGATTATTCTGTTATTTAAATATCACTTTTTTTAATTCACATATATGAAGCACTCTGTCATGCTGCTGTCATCGTAAAACCATACATGCATTTTCTTTCGCATCCGTTTGCTTTCGCTTAAGACGTAACTGTATTTTGGCGTTTTATTCGCGGTAAGCTGCAAAAACCAATTCAATCCTGTACTTGTTTATCAAAATCGTAAGTTTGGCTGTTGCTGTGCTAACAAAGCTAATGATAGCCGGTTTAATAAATGACCCTCAGCAGCGGTGGTTTCTTCTGGTTGTTGTAGATAAAGCATCAGTGTGTGGTTTCTTCACAAGCAACACTAAATAGACATGTAAATAAGTTCAGGCAACCGGGTAGGTTGCTGTTGTTTACCACAAAACTGTACGAAAAAATTGTGCACTGCAACTTTAAGAGTCTTAGGTTGTCCCGCATTATCTTAAACGATGACGTAAGGACTGTGTTGTGTTTTCAGCTTGTGGATGACATTCTGGACTTCACTTCCAGTGCAAACCGCTTGGGGAAGCCATCAGCCGCCGATCTCAGACTGGGTCTGGCCACCGGCCCCGTTCTGTTCGCTTGTCAACAGGTATGACGAGACGACGTCACTTCCTCTAGTGCGGATGCAGGGGAACGGGGTCTGTAATCGCAACGCAGTCCGTAGTTTAGTTTTTTTTTTTTCTGAAGTCTTCTCAACCGCTCTTTTAGTTTCCCGAGCTGCATGCGATGATAATGAGACGCTTCAGCTCTGATGGAGATGTGGATCGAGCCTGGCAGTACGTCCTGAAGGTGAGAAGCGTTCGTTTTGTGTTGAGCGAGTCGTGTGGAGGCATGTCCGGAAATCTAGAGCTAGGTAAATACTGTAACACTGTAGACCTAGTCGTAGTTAAAGGGATAGTTGCCCAATAATTACTCATTGTAGTACTATACAAAATGGCGTTAGGGTGACGCCTTGCAGAAGAATTGTTAAATAAAGTAGGTTTTTTTTTTTTTTTATTATTATTAGTTGTTGTTTTTTTGCACTTGGAAAATTCTCGTAGCTTTGAAAAATTAGGATTGAGCCACTGATGCCACATGGACTATTTTAACAATGTCCTTACTATCTGTGCACACCTTCATCATGGTAGTGCCCTTCCTGTTGATGGAGGGAATGACTGCCCTTAGATTTCCTCAAATATCTAAAATGAACAAAGGTTCAAAAAAAAAAGAAAAAAAAAGTGAATGAGCTAGTACTTTTATACCTTTTTATTATATACATATGTATGCTAAAATGATTTTGCTATACTACTGTAATATATATTTATTGCATGATTTATTGCTTTATTAATGAGAATGCAATCAAAACGGGTTTAAGCACAAAAAAATCTAAATGTATTATTTTGTGGTGAAATATTGAAAAAAATTTTTTATAGAAAAATACTTTGGCATTTTTGAAAGGAGAAAAAAAAATGTTGCAAATAAAGTGTATTTAAAACACACTATTTTGTTTTAATTAACTACATTCTAAAATAAACTAATACATTCAATTAAAAAAAGACAAAGAAAAAACTTTAAGCGTTTTATGGTTTGACAGGAAAATATTTAAAAATCTGGAATCTGATTGTGCAACAAATCTAAATATTGAGGAAATCACCTTTAAAGTTGTCCATAGCTATGCATATTACTAATCAAACTATTTTTACAGTCTGAAAATTACTAAACACATTAATGGAACATGATCTTTACTTAATATCCCCATACAATGCATTGTTGGCTATTGCTACAAATATACAGTTAATAGAATAGATTCCTTCAAATTATATCATGCGTCACCCACATTCCTCCTCAGGGATACGACCCGGGCAAGTTTTTGATACGTTTCTTGCGATTCATCCCATCAGAATAGTCAAAGAATCATTCGAGAAGCTCCCGTGTGTCCGTCTCGCTCATCTTTTTCTCCCACGCAGAGTGACGGTGTGGAACAGACCAACTACCTCGCCCGACACTACTGCCAAGAGGCCATCCGTCAGATCAGCCGCCTGCGGCCGTCGACCGAGCGAGACGCGCTCATCCGACTGACCGAGCTGGTGCTGCGCAGGGACAAGTGAGCCCGGACTCAGAGCTCCACACTCAGGCAGCTACAGCTCTCTGCAGCCGGGATTCAGAGGTCAAAGAACACCACACACGCCGTCACTGTATGCTTTAACCGTACTGTAATCACAGAACCTTCTGGTACCAAAGGAGAAACTCTGTGAAATCATTGTAATTCCAGGTGTAGCACCGATGGGAGGTGCTACCGTCACGCGCGTGTTTGTGGATCCGTTACAGACGATCGCTTAAACATCCGTCCGCACCATCCAAAGGCCAAACAGTGTCTAAGATGTACTTTTGCATCAAGTGCTTAATAACAACAAAGGCCTTAAAGCTCACTGGCTATTTACTCAAATTAAAAAAAAAGGTATTTTTTAAAGTAAACGTCCCGTTTGACTCTTATTTTCCCATCTGGTGCCTGTCGGAAAAGTTCACATGGCATAAAATGCTTCATTTTTTTGAAAACAAACAAAAGCAAACCATTTAAATCTATTAATTCGAAATTAAAATCCCTAAATGTTTTATAATAAAGATTATTATGACCCCGGATGACAAATCAAAACTGAGATTTATACATCAGCTGAAAGCTTTCCATTCATCTATAGTTTGTCAGGATAGGACGTATTTGGCAAAAAATCTGAATAATGAGAAAATCACATGTAAAGCTGTCTAAAAGAAGGTCTTAGCGATGCATATTACCAATCCAAAATTAAGGAAATGCACAAAATATATCCACAGAACATGAACTTCCTTAACATCCTAATGATTGTTGACATAGAAAAATTAATTTTGATTCATACAATGTAGTTTTGACTACTGCTGTAAATATACTCCAATGCTATCAAGCGATTTATTTGATTATTCACATCCAAAAATATTCTTCACAATACATTTCATAAATCTTATAACATCGTACCAAAAATAGTTGACTTGTTAATTTGGTTAATGTATGGTAGATGTAAAAAAAAAAAAAAAGGTAACGCACAGACATTTACATAGAATTATTTATTATAAAAGACTGTACAATTAAATTTCAATTAACATATTATAAATACAAATTCTGAGCTGACACGAGATTCAGCGCAGATGGAATTCTGTTGGAACACTTCAAATATTTCAGTATGACAAAAAAAAAAAAGTCAAGGCATTAGCTTTGAACACCTTAAATGACTGAAAACGGTCAGATGAAGATGAATGAAGTCTCTGTAATCAGTTGTCAGACAGTATGACTCCAAAATCAGCTCAAAGAATGGAAATGGATGAAAAAAAAAAAAAGCGGAATTAATGCCAGACCTGAGTTGAGTAACTGGTTCAGATCTCAAGACTGTGATTCTGGTGTTCACTGTTCAATGCACCAGCCACAGCACTGGTACTCTAAAATAACGTCACAAAAAAAAATGAGTCCAGCATTGTAAGAATTGTGATTTGTATTGATGATTAGAGACCTTTAGATACATGAGATACTTTACAGACTAAATATTAAAGCTATCTACACAGAATTCATGTTTGTTCATTGTAGCAAATACTTTCGTTATAGTGGCTTTAACTAAAAAAATTATTAAAATGGAGGGAGAGAATTTTAATCTTTGGGGAAAAAAAAAAAAGTTCTGTGCTTTGCATTTATTACCCCCAAAAAGAAAAAAATAAGCTTAAAAATAAGTAGTCTACAAATGCTTATTAAAAAAAGGTGTACTGTAAATAATACAAAGATGAAAGCAGAATGGAATTGAACGTTTAAGTTACGATACATATTTCAATTTTGTATGCATGCTTTACGTTAAGATTCTGATACACTTTGGGGCAATGGCGTGGCGCTTTAAGATAAAACACTAAAATGAATTAGTTAAGATGAGTGATTCTTTTCTTCATCCAAAATGCCCAGACAAATATGAACGTAGATAAGGAAAATCAAATAAACGGTTGACTTTTAGTTGAAAATTGTCATAAAAGCAGAGACAATCATCTACTTTACATGTTCACGTGTTGATTGACATTCACTAGACACCCACAGGCTAGCTTTCCTTTTATGTACACCGACTTCCTCCGAATAGTTGGTCATCCCGATTGCCCGCCTCCACCCATCACCACAAAAGTTCATTGGTTTCCACGCTCGGCCGTTTTGGAAGAAACGTTGCGCCGCGTGCTTGTGCGCGCTCTTTACCGTGGTCAAGATCCGACTGCTTGGGGGTTCATCTGAGGTCCGGTGTCTTCAGTCGGCGTAGTGCATGATGGACTCCACGTAGTTTCCTGGAAACAGACCGGTGACGCCGTTGATCACGCCCTCGAACCAGCCGTCGTCGTTCTTCTTGATGATGTAGATGATGGCTCCTTCCATGAAGGTCAGTTCATCGTCCTTATCCTTGGTGTAGTCGTAGATGGCCACCACTGGGAAGATGAAGATCAGTTATTATCAAACAATATGACTTTTCAGACTCTAAGTTAAAAAGTGTTCTTAAACATCAACAGTATGATAAAAGACATGTTTAATAAAAAGTAATACTACTACTGATATGCATATTATTCATTACATTAAATACATTATCTTAACTAAATTAAATGTCACTAATATTAATGTTCAAAATTAATGGTATTAATAATATTACTGTTATATTGTTAATTAAATGTTACATGTTAAAATGTCATAAAATGTAAATAGTTTATAAATCATACTTAAAATATTATGCTAATGTATAATAATAATGATACATTTTATATAAATTGTATGGTAACCATTTCAATAAATATTAATAGATGTTTATTAATAAATGTTAAACACACACACACGTGTATGTATTTGTATTTATATGTACAGTGTATATATATATATATACACATACACATGTTTGTATGCGTGTATGTATATACGTATATGTATATATGTATGTGTGTGTGTGTTTAACATTTATTAATAAACATCTATGAACATAATAGATAAAAACCCCTCACCTTTCTCAATGTAGGACTTGGGGGCCCACTGAGGGTCTCCATCTGCATAGGGGTCACTGTATTGCACTACAGCTGCCTCTTCATCTTCATAGTCGACCGGCGGTGGCGGAGGCGGAGGCGGAGCCTCCTCAAACATGGGCATGTCATCAGGGGAAGGGGGAGGGGAGGAGTCGGGGTATCTGCAACTGACATCCAGCAAACAACAGTCAGCTTCAGACGCAATAAAACACGACGGAGGGTGGAGCTGGCCATGGGCATGCTATCCAGCTGCTCACCGTGCGCACATGCTCATGCAGACCGGTTAGTAGACATGCATGAACAGCAGGGGAACACGCGTGTCTGCTGGAGAGCACACGTCACACACATCTATGGAGCTAGTGATATTACTGGAAGTGTCTGGAGGTATTCACATATCAGTACTTACCAGCCTAAAACAGAATTCATTCAATTATATTTAATATCCACGGTATGAAAACATTCCTCACTAACACACAGTACACACTATTATATAGAACTATTAGATACAAATATTAAATTAACACTTGTATGTAACACGTAAATGTTTCCTAGTTAAATTATTGTTAAACTAGTAGAAATAATTAGTAGAAATAAATATAGAAACAAACAGATTTTAAAAATTCAAAATGTATAAAAAGCACAATTTTTATTATAAAAAATGCAAACTGCGCATAAAAACAAACTAAATTAAGATATTATAATCTTACAATACTAAACATTTTTTAATTACTATTTTGCATTTTATTAAAATGTTATACAAAGTTAAACATTTATATCCTCCCCTGATATTATTATTATTTTCCAGATAATATTTAAGTAATTTACTTAGGCCTGATTATGGTAACAAATATCAATCTAATTATATAACTAACAATTACGTATAATTATGACAACATTTGCGCTTAGTTTTATCGTAATAATAATGATAATTTAAATATATAAAAAATAAACCGGACTTGATTAAACGATCACTTCCTGTCTATAAAGTTGATCAGACTTTGTGTTCAAAAGACATCCTCAACGTCGTCACAATACCAGAATGCATCACGAGAGGGCAGCAAAAA
>NC_056722.1:10071131-10276131 GCF_018831695.1 Puntigrus tetrazona | reverse complement strand
AACAAGCGAGCCTACGTTCATAAATCGATTGGCTGTCGGCTCACGGGCGTCATTTCAACCCAATCCCTCGTGAACGCCCATCACACTCGCAATCGCAATCAGGTAACGCCATCAACGCGCTGCAAGGGGCCCGGGACGTGATCTGCATTGCTGGATTGTTTTCTTTTAAAATGGGAGGTTTAAAACCGCCTCCCTCTATAAACTAGAAACACATTTGTGCAAAGAGCTCATTTTGCTCATTGCTCTATATTAAAGACAAAAGTTATCACGCGTTGCGAAAAAACGCGCATTTTCAAAATTGCATTGTTGCAGCAATCGACTCCAGGGACACCAGTCAGTCAAAAATCGAATTAAATACGGCGTCTGCTCTTACTCAGACATACGGCCACACTTAAAACCACAGAGAAACAAGCCGTCCTGTTTGCAAAGTTGGAAGCAATGCATATAGGTTTTAAAAGAGCGCGACTTCTTTACCTTTACCCCGTGGCCCACATCATCCAGTACTGTGTAGTCGATGGGCTTCCTGATGTACCTCACCGGTCGCTCCACGTTGGCCGGAGCGATGATCTTATGAGTCCTCGATGTGTTTTTATTCGTCGTCAGGATGCCGATCTCTCGCCGGGCCACTTTTTCTTTATGGATGTCCACGGTCTGTTTGAGATGCGAGAAAAAGGCAAAAACGAGATGAACGAGTAGCCGGGTTTCCATCGTAAGCTGCGAAATTTGTTACATTGGAATATCGCGTGAAACATTTACGACTAAGCGCGGTTTACACCACTTCCTGATAAAATTAACAGGTAATAATCACTACAGACGAGTAGGAGAGCCACCGATTTTGATGATATCCAAACATAATAGCAGATGAAACACAAGGCGGTTACTGCTTTCGAAGGTTTTGCTCAGGCATTTCAGAATTACTGTAACGACATTTCAGTTGCCGTCCATTGGTTAGTCTGGTGTTGCCATCCCATAACGTAAAGCCACATGACATTTTGTAACAATTTCTTCGCAAAATGCGCTTCCATTTTCCATTATTCGCCTCAATTAAGCTACTTTTTTGTGATTCGCTGCAGTGTCTGTACCCTGCTGGGACGACTCCGGGTGTTTTAAAAGGACATTGTGAAGAAGCGAAACACTTTTGAACTTAAGAGACACCATTAAAAGAGAGAAAGGGAGAAAAAAATTAAAAAATTCTAATGGTGCATAAAACAGCAGGCTGCTACCATTTCTCAGACAAATAGGACACAGAAATCATATTCTGCGCTTTGCCTACTTTTACCTTATAGGTACTCCAGTATTGGGACGCGCTAAAAAGTAATAAAATCCTTTTTCGAGACTTAACACAACTCAAACTTTCAGCCTCTGCAGTCATTCTTGTCACATTTCTACAACATGATGCTTGACCAAAAGCGTTTTTTAGGACCTTAGTATTTTTAGGACATCATGTAATCTTACGTAACGTAATCTGTCTCCATTTCATTTTTTTCTGTATTCAATTAACGGTTTAATTAAAACTCAGTTACCAAAAAAAAGGCGATAATCAAACAAATTCATAAAGATCGAACAATTAATTGAATTATTTCAATGTAATGTATCGAATAAATTTAATACGGCCTTAATAAGGAAAATCTGGATTAAATTAGAATTTCACTGATTCAAAAAATAAATAAATAAATAAAAATCTAAATTATGAAATATTTCCAAAAAAAGTAAAACAAAAAAAAAAAAAAACATTTGTAGCCTTAAGTTCATACTATAAAATATCTTCTCCCCCCCCCCAATATCTTTAAAACGAAAACTTTTTAGGTTTGTAGTGAAGACTTTTTCACACTAGTCCATATCGTGACTTGTGTCTTGGTTGAATTGAACTTTAATTCTATTGTTTTCATGACATTCCTCGTCACACAGTAAATGTCATTCTGTGCTTTTTACACCTGCAAAACACGTGGTCTTTCACATAAAACGCACAGTGGAAACCGATCGCATATATTTATCGGAAGAGTATATGGTTTTATGAACAGCTGGAACGAATGGAAACCTATCTGCATATCTACAGTACAATCTATCCAAAGGTCAAAAATCGCTGGCACAAAAGGCCGACGCAAGGCTCCGCTCACCACTACTGAGCTTTCAGCTTCCCATAAAGACTCCTCGATTAGGCTTCACGGGCAACAAGTTTACCGGTAACACACCATACAGTACCAGTTAAAATGTTTACTGCCACCCTCCCGATCTGAAGCCTCTCTTTCAGAGCGGTGCTGTCAGAAGGAACAGTACTCTCTCTGGCACACGAGATACTCGGAGCAGATGCGGCAGGCCTCCTGTCAGAGATGAAAGGCCAGCAGTGTCTGCGGCACGGACGCACAGAGGATCCCATTCATTTCTCGAAGACGTGGAGTCAGAGCAGCTCCGGCTCCTATTCAACATCAGGAAGGAGGAGGCTCTTTTAAAGCAGACCGATTTAAAAGAACTTGTCTCCTTATTACTTAGTCATCTCAAAAGACGCTGGCACGCTGATGCGCTATTGACAAAATATTCGATACAGAAGCCCTTGATTTACACACACAGCTGTGGAACTCCCAAAAAAAAAAAGAAAAAAAAAAAAAAATATATAGTAGTTATTTTTTTCCTACTTGTTTTTTTCTTTCTCCTTATCTTTTTTAAAAGATAGTGATTTCGAAAGTGAAAGCTTCCAACGCCTGGCTTATAGTACAGGCAAAATAAAATAAAATAAATAATAGTAATTTTAATATACTAATACATTTTGTTAATATTTTACATTACACTTTTAGGTTGAAGTATATATAATTATGTGGTGTATTTTAATAAAAAATTTTTATATATTATATATTATATAATTTTATATATTATATTTGTATGCATTTAATATTTTCATCCCAGGATTTTCACAGCAATAGATGATTAGAATGCTATACATTGAAAAGTATTTGATGAAAAATGTAAAATACATTATACAAAAATATCCTGGTCAATTTATGGTCAAAAAACACTAGAAATTAGAAATTACACACACTAGATATGACATTTGCATATTTTACAACTATAACTAAAATGCCATTTGGGTTATATAATGTTTATATATATGTACTTGAATTACTAAATTCAGATTTATTACTGTAAAATTAACTTATAATAATAAAATAATAATAAAATTCACTGATAATACAACAATGACACTGGTGATTAAAAAAAGATGAAACGTAGAAGCTGCTCATAAACCATGGCCAAAATACTAAAATATATAAATGTTGCAAACGGTAACTGTAAATTAAAACACCACAAACACATAAATTATGCAATAAAACATTAAATAGCAGAAAATGTAAAAAAAAAAAAAAAAAAAAAAAAAAAAAAAAAAAAAAAAAAAAAAAAAATCCATTTTAAATAAAATATCATGAACATAATATAAACTATGGCGTTATTTAGAGAAAAATACATACACTGGGAGTTAACTTTCGGTTAAGAATTAATTTTTTTTTTTTTTCTGTAACAATTACACACCTTAACTGCATTAATAGCAAACTCTGTTAGGCTATAACTAAAACAGGGTTAGCCTGCAGCATTTATAAATCCGCTTGACAATTACTATAGTACACCAATAGAAAGATAAGCGTGTTGAGAAGCGCTGTTAGTGAAATCAGCAGCTCTTTTTGGGAGTGAGCTGAACTCTACAATCAGCAGTGCAGCTGGCTTTGGGGAAGTGGGAGGGCAGCGCAAACTGACTTCATCTCCTTCCTGTGAGCTGAAAAATAGACGTGCTGAAATGAGTTGCTACATATTGCACAATATGTGTGTGGGTTCAACTTTTTTTAAATGCCCTCAAAAAAAAAAAAAAAAAAATCCATTGACGTTCGCCATTGTTTTGGGTGCAAGAGCTTTCTCCTGATTGAAGGGGAGAGGGTGGGGTGGGGGGTTTTCAAACTGGGAGTATTTCAACATCATATGTTAAAGGCCAACTCCGCTGCCAAAACAGATCGCATGTACACTCCGTCACATTCTCAGCCATCCCCTGAGCCCCGAATGGCTTTCACACATTGCTAATCAGCATGTGGATCTAACTAATTACAAATCACAGCAGGTCATCCGAGTTTGGCAAGACTGTATCTGCTCTACGGTCTTTTGAAGCCAGGCTTTTGAGAGTTGGCATGAAGTCTGGTCCACATCGCGGCTTATTCAGGCCAACAGCCACCGACACTGATTAATTTGTGAAACGACCAACCAAAGTAGTTTTGATTTTTTTTTTTTTTAAATACTTGCTATTTGGGTAAATCTGGAAGAAAGCAAAACAGTGAGAGCAAAACATCAGTAACATCTAGTTTACTTCGTCCTCAGAATTCTTGAAAATCTTTCTGCTATTTCTTCCATAGAAGGGTTTGTTGGCCCTCAAATCCGAACAAATACATTTGCGCAAATCTTCTTCCTCGTGTTCAATTCGGTGCACCAGACTCCAGCACGTTATATACAGCCAGCCAATCAGAATAGAGCATTCTAAGAAAGTGCTCCGTTTTCTTCTGCAGTAAGCATCATGCAGTCTATACTATTTCAACAAAAGTGTCAAAAGTAAACTTAACAGGAAGTGGCTTAGTGTCAGGAATAGGGCAAACATAACATTCTAGAAGGGCTTTTTATAGATTTTTTTTTAAATTTCACTTAAAAATACATAAACAAAATGGGTTTGCTGTGCTTGTCATTTTGTCAGAAATCTGTAAAATACAATTATAAACCAATAATAATGCGTACTATTCCTACTAATAATAAACCATAAAATAAAAGTGAATAATTCGGGGGAAAAACTTAAATTAAAATTATAAACCTGAAATACTTCTATTCAAAAGATGTGTTAATTTCCTAATTTTCAAAATGTTAAACTAAAGTGCTTCACATACCTGGTTGGCACATTTTGCACAGACCTAAAGTGAAAGCAGATGCGTAATCACACTAAGCCATATTGTGATTTTGGTTTTATTTTGATTAATCATGATTTGTTTTGCAGTCCAAAATGAACGCCTAACGCAATTACCTTGTGTCAACAGGATGTATCGAGACGCTTCGTGTGAAAGGGCAGCTGTTACATTCAGTCGATCATTTCCCATCTTAAGAAACTCATCGTACAATTTCTACAGGGACCGTCTTGCTCAAGGGCCTTTCACCACCCAGAGAGGGTGAAAAGTAGATGCTTCCACTTAGGTCGAACTCTGAAACTGCTCAACGATAAAATTAACATCATTGCAAATGTGGGAAACGGTTCTCAGCAAACTTGCTCGTCTCTGCAGGCCTGAGGTCAAAAGTGTGTGAAAGGTATTGAGAAAGTCGTTAAAATAGACCATGTGACGTCTGTGGTTCAACAATAATTATATGAAGCTACAAGCATACTTTGTGTACAAAGAAAACAAAAATGATTTCATCTCTTCCTTCTTCACTTCATATATATATATATATATATATATTTGCAATAAATGAGCAGCTACATCTAAAATAATCATTAAATGTTTTTTTTCCCTTTGCATCTCTATTTAAAAGCGAGTGTTGTCTTTCTCACAGACACAAGCATGATCAGAGAGGAAAAGAGAGAAGCCACATACATATTAAGATGCTGATAAGGAAAGTGTTGCACTAGGGTTATGACATATATCTAAAGCGCTTCTGAATAAGAGCACGCTGACATTAATAACTGGGCATTCAGAACATTTTACCTGACGTAGTAAATGCAGTAATATCACGGCTTTGTGCTATTTACAGCGTTTTAAGCAGCTACTGTCAGCACTTCAGTCAGTACTAGGTTCTACTGAAGACTCAATTATGTTTTTTGACAGAAACAAAGAAAACATTAATTGCGTATTCATATGACTTAAAAAAAAAATGCATTAGATGTCAAGCGGTGTTACAAACAAATTAAAAGGTTTTTTGGATTTAGTATGATTCTCTTACGAATCAATCATACTTTGTGAAATCAAATAATTGCAAATGTTTAAGTCATTATTATAGTTCAGTATTTTTCAGTTATATAAAAAAAAAAAAAAACAACAAAAACATTTAATTTAGTGAATTTTCCAGCTGTGCTGTGGAAAATATACAGGCAAAATGAAAGATGCATTGATACAGGTCAGATAGACAGTTTCACTTCAGCATTTGGCAGGGGAAAAAAAAAAAAGAAAAAGTTGTTTCAGCAGTTTAAAGGAAACGGCCCCGGGGTGGCATGGCTTCCGGAAAAGCCAGCTATGCGCAAACAGACAGAAGCGTTGCATGCATCTGTATGCGAGGGCTGAGTAACAGTGGCCTGTAGCACACACCCTGAACAACACACACACACACACACACACACACACAAAAACACTTCATGTGGTTATGTCTTCATGTGACTTCTATGCCAGTGTTTATTAACAGCACAAAACCACACGATTAATTTTGAAATGCGAAACCGACCACACCCTGATGGGTTTTATTTTTTACAAATTATGATGATTCTTTGCCGTAACAATTAAAGACCCCTCCAGCAGGCTAAAGAACACGTGGACCATCATTTGCAGTACATAACCAATACAACGCAGGTGAAAAAGAACCACACTTGTGGCACGGCTCTTTGTCGCATATCCAGCATTAAACGGAAACACTGTAAGGACGCAGTTCGTTTAGTTTAGATTGCAGCTGACTAACATTACAAGCACAGCTGAAGGGTGAGGACAGGCGCTCCCTTCACAGATTTACGACTGTGTTATGCTCCATCTGGCTTTGGCTTCACTCCGAAAGGGTGACCGCGAGCATCTGAGGGCTGCTATCTCTACGGCGAGCCAGATGAACGCTTGCTGTAAGTAATATGAATGAGGAGCCAGCTTCTTCAAAACGGAGCTTTTGCTGAAATCAGTTGAAAAAGAGAGCATACGGTTGCATAACCCAAAATCGACCTCATGTGTGACAAAGTTGAAGAAACATCTAAGTATGTAGACACTAAAGATAAGTGCACAATCCTATCAGGTCTAATAAAAATGGACTGTATGAATGTAAACTTTCTGATTAATGTGAAAAAAAAAATGATTGGACATAATATTCTGATAAGAAGGATTTGAGCTTTCCAACAGTGAACAGCTAAGGCTAGTAATCTGCTGAGACAAATATAATCTCTTGTCCCTGCAGTGTGAAAATAATTTGAATGCACAAGGTTAACGTGTCCAGATTGGACACAATCAAGTGAATAACATGAGTGAGGTTGAGGAATCGACAGAGGATAAAGGAGATTGACAGACAGAACTAACTACATACCAAAAGTCTTAGCAGAACCACTGATAGGCAAAACATTCAACAGTCCTATTTTTCATTGACCAGCAGACTATCAGTCACCGATCACTGCCCTTCGTGCAAAATAAAACGGCGAACATTCATTAAGAAAGTCATTTTTGAGGTCTGTTTAAATGTCATTTTGACTTTAAGTGGCCTGAGAGTTTATCTGTTTCTCTACCGATTAAGATAAGACGTTTCAGAGACTTGTAGTTTGTGTTGGAATAGGTTCCAACTGAGATCCAGACTGTTATGGCTCTGGGAAAAAAAAAAAAAAAAAAAAATTACTGTAATGATGGCCCCTACACAGCCTCCTTTAATTGTTACAGTTCACATCTTTTCATTCCGAAAAAAATGACACATTTTGGCCATATTTGATGATTAGGAAACACAGAGAATGCAGTCTCTCCTACAATCTTTTATCTAGAGCTCCATTTCCTGTTTGTACGAAACTCATCTGCCAAGATCACACCAAGGGAGACGTCAAGACAGAGAGAAAAAGAATTTGTAGTCTGTCTTGCTAACTGAAAGTGCAAGGCTAACTATTTGCAATTCACATGCAACATCTCAGCATTCAGAACCAAATTCTGCAGTCCCATTAATTATGAACTTGCACTTTGGTAAAATTTAATAGAGATGTAGCACAAAACAGAGCTTTAAGCTCATTATTACACAGCGTAATGAGGAGTACAGAACATGGAATTATCACACTTCCGAATTGAAAATACTCATGGATAGACATGAAAAATCTAATTTAAAGTTGGGAAAAATCAATCCAACCCAACTTTAGTGAAAAACAGGAAATGGTAGTTGTGTAGTCCTCAATACTGGACAAAGGTTCAAGACCATATATTTATGTTTTGGAGTTGTTATGGAACATTTGGACTTAGACTCAAGATGCTGCAGATATGTTTTATGGTCTGTGGAGGTTTGCTTGACACTGATGCAAAACCAAGCTTCATTCACCCGAAAGGAAAGTATGTTTGCACTGTCTGAATCATTCAGACCCTCTACAGGTCTTGACTTGGACTCATCCTAGTCTTGGACTCAAATAAGCTAGTCTGGAAAGCAGCACGACGGAAACTCCTCGAGACTGAAAATAGTTGTGCAGAAGATGAGCATGTAACTTAATTTCTGATGAAACACAAAAGACGCAACTTTTTCCTTTGGAACGATTGTTACTGATTAATCGCGCATTAAGACAGGGGTCGATTTGGATGTCACGTCGGCTTCAAGTGCCCCGAGAGGAAGCCATCAATGCGAGTTAACGGGAGACCATAGACGCTGATGGGATACGCATGGAATCTTTTCAAAGCATGGTGCACTAAGGGCTGCCTTTAATTAGTTACCTCTGTAGCTCATCAGAGATGCAACAGACAGACACGGATTTACTCGCAGCTACGAAGAGGGAAAACAGCAAAACGAGACTCCTTGTGTTCTGCCAAGTCTTCAGACGGCCAGACAAAGCGCTGACTGTTCACAGTCTCTTAGCAGCCACTTCATGCGCTGGTCTAGGTAGCAGCACTTCAGCCTCCCACGCTCAGGGTCAGGGCTGGCTCCAACACGGCATATTCGTGATAACACGACTCAAAACATCCAGTGTGGAGCTGTGATAAAAACAGTGAACTCCAGGCTTGGCTTGCTGGCCCATTAGTCTGCTGCACTGATGTTCTAATCTAATTTAGCCACATGCTGGCAGTGCGGTATGTCTAATAGGCAGTCAGAGGAAGAGGGAACAGCGAGAAATGCTTTAAAAGACGGGAACATCCTCTGTCAGCAAAGCTCTGGGTGTGCCTCTGCCGAGAGATTAGAGCCACTTTATAGCCATTAGTCACCTTCCAGTGGAACAGAGCAGTCATGACTGATCTGCGGCAAAGGTTACGGGATCGCGGTTTGTTTTAGGAACTACTACTATTTAGGGAGATGACTAGATGTTTCTTTCAGACAGAGAGTCTTTTTGATAGTCATTTTGGCTAAAATTGAGTCTCTTAAACCTTGACAATTCTGTTCCTGAAGGGCCACTGCCCTAGACTAGTTTCTAGTGACCCTGAAGACCTGGTTCAGGTGTGTCTGAGGAGATAACTAAACTCTGCTAGAAGGTGGACCTCCAGAAAGAGGACTGGAGACCTGAATTGTGCTCAACTGATGCATAAAACGCAAGTTACCAGTAACGTAGTGTGTGGTAGTATTGAACAATGACGCATGATGGAATGTGGCACTATAGTTGCAATTTAGTATTTCGATTCATATTTTCCAAACTTTTTGAAAGTTTAGATGCTTGCTTGAGTGGCAGCAAGTAAAGCATGGCACTCCACCTCTGTTTTTCAGTGGAGTGATTCAGAATACTGATTCATCAGTGAATACCTTTTAACCCCCCCTTTAGCGCAACATGCTATTACAGAAATCCAGCTCACAGCCAGCACCCTGTTTTTAACATAACTGTCCTATTATTCCCATCTCCATCTTTGCAGAGAATCATGATTGACACTGTAAGTGGAGGCTGTGAGAAGAGAGAACAGACCTCTGTTGACCATTTTAATGAGCCTGTCTTAGAGCCATTCATAAAGCCCACTGTCATTCCCAGACACACATATGAATGGCGACGAGACTTGAAAATACGCTCCACTGTACGCCGATTAATCTCATCAACATCTGCCGATTAAAGCGATAATGTGATTGGCAGATTATATCAGTCTAGTAATTCTGGGGTTATTGCTTCACTGAGAGCAGTGTTTGTGCTACATGGGTGAGAAAACCCGAACTTGTGTTTGTCAAATAATTCTAATGTAATTCCGAGAATCTTTATATGGTTTAACATCTTGACAACAGCTAGGTTTCAAACTAAAAATTAGAATTAAACTACTGCGCAAAACTAGAATATTGAATAAAACACATACGAATAAAGCACCGTTTAAACCAAATGAGTCAAGCAGAACTAAATCGTCATTTCCTGGTAAATTGTGGCAATAATATCTCTAAGAATACAGGAGAAGCCACTGATTATATAAATTTTCATATATGATATAAATTACTTGCACCCCAGAGCGATCAGACAAAACACAATATGAAGTCATTGCTTTCGGAGGCGAATGCCAGCTGTTTGGGAACGCAATCATGTTAAACAGACAATTATATAAAGATACTTTGCTCAGGCTTTTCAGAGTGACCGTAACAACATACAGATCTTGTGCAATGAGATCGGTCCACTGCTAGTCAAGTTATCCTGTTTCAAAGTGCAGCCACTTGACTTTTTTGGTGCTCATGGAGGAATTTATTTGGTAAATGTGTTTCCATCATAGTTTATGCACATTTTTATCATCAGATAAAGTTTATCCTACTCAAATGTGCAAAGAGAAAAAAGAAAAATGACATTATTTTAACCAATTGTTGATTGATTTAAGTATTTTTAAAATTTAGAGCAAAAGACCATTAGTAAAGCAACATGCTAATTTCAAACTATATTTAAAATAACTAAGTTGAATAGCATTCTATACAAGGAGGCTTATAAATGGCATAATTTCACATAAAAACCTAAAATGTTTTAGGGTCTGACAGCGCTAACAAAGTTTTTGAAAATGATACCGTTAAATGTAAACGCTTCAGTCAAATGTGGGTTTGACTGAAGAAAGCTGTAAGGTTTGCACAAGAGCTCCATGGGAGAGTATTACATCTCCATGAAGACCGAATTAACTACAGAGAGGCGTATGTAAAGAAGAAAGAGAAACGGGGGACAAAAGAGGTGACCCGAAAACAAGACAGATATTAACCAGTCGGTCACTGTGAGAGACAGACATTCATTCACATGGAGACAGTCCCTAAAGAAAAGAACCAACTAATGAAATCTCTAGACAGGCAAGGACAAAGCAAAGGAAATGACATGAAGAGAGAGAGATTAAAAAGCGAATGTATCTGACCTGAGATATGTGGTTGATGGAGGACTCCATCCTGCGCAGCTGCGAGGCCTGGATATCCAACAACTGCAGGACATTGTTGGCTAAGGCATTGATCTGATAGGCCACGCTTGCCAGAGACTGGGTGGTATAGGCTTTGGTCTCCTCCAAGGCTTTCCTCTTATCCTGTGCCTGCAGGTCAAGGTCAGAAAAACACCTTATTTTACATTTTTTACAACAACAGCGTTCATTTCAACAGTCTCCGCCAAGACCTCCTACAAACTGCCCACGGACCGTCTCATACATACAAAAATAAATGTGCTCCTATCTGCCTTTTTTAAATGTAACTTCTAGCAGACAAACTGTGCAAGTTTTTAAATCAGACTGGGCAAAACGCGTAACAAGTTGTTACATTAAATAATGGTCAAGTCACTGGGTTTGATAAATTAGCAACTTATGTATTTTTATTTTAGCAAACAAAATATTCAAACAAAGCTGTGATATTGCCATTTTAAGGGCCATGTTGGTACCTATCTAAATTAGCTTCAGACATTTTTTACCCTTAAACCATGTCCAATAAACCACAAACAACTGATTTTAATTAAATTTTAATATCAATTTTGATATTTAATATCAAAGTAATTATTTTTACTGTTATGTTGGATTTAACTTGCTATAACAGTAATAGTAATAATTTATACAAAATAAATGCTTCAATAATAAATGTTTATGCTTTTATATGCATTTAGTATCGCTTCAAAAGCAAAAATAAAACAAAATTATTTCATGCAGAAAAAAGGTCTTATCTTTCACCTACATTGTGGATGCCACCTTAAAAGAGTTCTGAAAGGCAAATCTGCATTAACCACAATCGCACAGAAACGAAACTCTTTTTTTTCTTTTGTGGTGTTTTCTCAGTTCTCCGTTTGGCCTACCTCTGCGGTACACCGAGATGTCACAGAGGTAAAAAAAGCTCTCATGCGATACGTTCTGTAAAAAGACATCAAAACCAGATGCACGCGCAGGTAAAACTTTACTAAAGCACCTGCAGCGAGGAGGAAAACGTGGTCTGAATGCCCACGTTTTATGATGAAATGAATCAGGTATTTAATAAAAGTTCTGATGAACAAAGAAAATATTTAGTTCGATTACATATAAAATACAGTCTAGACTTGTTTGGATGGAAAATACGGGTTCCTGTCTGAAGAAATTAAGTGCTTCCTCCAGAGAGTGATAAAACAGCAGTAGTAGATTGTTAGAGAAGGCATTCTGTCTGTATTGAACACGTGAAGACGCACAAGAAGATATTTACACATGGGGACTACGGCATTCCCCATCGCAAATTATGTGGTGAAGGTATGCAATAATATTGTTGTACAGATGTTCCACTGAAACATGGAGCAGAGCTGTTCTTCGGTCAAAAGTCAGGCTATTTTTAGTGAGCGTTTGGCAAGACAAATGGACATTGTTGCACTAAAGATATACAACCCGGCGTTTGCTTTTTAAAAAAAGTGGAATTCACACAAAAGGTTGAAAATAAGTGCATGCTGATACCAGATACGCAGTAATTCAAGGCGCTCAGCTGAAAACCAACAAAAAAAGCTACATGTCAGAAGATACGAACTTCATTTTGATGGTGCTGAAGAACTAAGATGAGCGAATATGATCCGACATTCTCAAAAGACAACTTAAAAGGACTGAATGTGCCATAGAGGCAGGTTGTAATCTCATATCTCTTAAAAAGAACATTTGGTCCATTTCCAGTCTGGATGTATGGTACTATTATCAGACTTTGTTGTAATTCTGTTTTATAGCCGCTCTGTTGATTGAATTTTCCCCATGAGGCGTCTGTAAATCTCATAGTCCATATCCGGCTAAGAGAGAAGTACACGTGTAAGGCGGATAAAAGGATTTTTTTGATGTTTTCAGGAAAATGTCACTGTGACTGTGCAATTTATATATATTATTTTAAACATGCATTTAGACGCACAAATTATATTATTTTTGGAGGTCTGAAGTCTGGATAAAACGGTCTAGAAATTGCAATGAAAAAACGGAGATCCCTGAAGAACCTATGACTGTGCCTCTTAAGAATTTTGATCGTTTAACCTTTTTACGACAAAAAAAAAAATAATAATAATTCAAATTAATTAATGACTTAAGTCTCCTATGCTTAGGATTCTTTGATAAAAAGAAAATTTAATGAAGAATTCATTCGAAATAGAAATATTTTCTATTTTTTAATATTATAAACATATTCACTGTCAGCTGGTCAAATAATGCATCACTGCTAAACAAAAGTATTAATTATTTAAAAAAATTAAATTTATATGTATGAACCCTATATGAAGTATATGACTCAACTATATGAAATCTTATGAAACCAACATAGCATTGTTCTTTAAAATAGATTTTGAATAGGTTTTATTTTTTCTTTACTGTGGACAAATCGTATTTGTCATTGACCGGTGACCTCAAATCTTTGAGAAACCAGACTGAGAGCGAATAAAGCAAATGCGTGTCGCGGTAACAGAAATGGCCTTGTGGGTAACACAAGTCATTCGTTCTTGGTAATGCCTGTTAAATTTCTTTCCATATTTGCTCTTAGAAAAACATAAATAACCTTTTGCCCTTTTTTTAGACCCATAAAGGACCATTCCGATCAGGCAGATCTTTAGAAAAGCAGCTTTATCTGAAGGGCAAGTTCTTCAGAAATCTAAAACTTTCCACTGAGGACAAGTTCCCAGAAGGCAGAAGAGTATCAATCTCTTTTTATCTCTTCTATGGTCACAGACACAAAAACCCAGAGATAAGAAAAGGCAAAAGGTGGAGGGAATAAACGCAACACTCTCTTGTTGAACTAGCATTTAAAATGGCCTTTTAGAAAATTTGGAGATTTGCATTAAATGGCGACTTCCAAAAACACATTGCTGAATTTCCAAAAGCAACATGCTGTCCAGCGTGACTTCCATCGATAAGATAAAATATTCAATTTAATCCATCACAAGGTTAGATTAACATTACCATTGCAAGCGACAACTCCAGATTGTCGTTTTTGGGTGAACCATCCCTTTAAGCAACATTTGTTTGACACTAATCTCCACAATTTCCATGAAAAATGGCACAGGGTAGGTAGGCTGTTCCTGGTTCTAAGTGCACAGGAAGGAAAAGCCTACGTTTCCTCCCTAGAGAAGAGTCAAAGTATCAGGAGAGACACTCCACCCTGCAGACCCGGAGGGCACAGGAAGGAACGGTAGCTCTCTTGGACACTTTTGTCGGACATGAGGGTCCGAGGTAGCACTTGCCTGGATGGGCCGCCAAGCGTTTCGGCGCTCGGATTGAATATCTTTCAGGCCTTGAACAACGGTGCACCCAGTAAAAAAAAAATAAAGTTCTGCTTGCATTGAATTCATCTCCATGCTGGAGAACAAGTCAAAACACTCTCCTCTTCGAGAGCAGGACGGGGGGGGGGATTTGTTTGGATTTCCTGTAGTGCTGACAGCCAAGATCACTCCGCTCTAGTACGTATCCTGAGGGAAATGCACTCCGTATATCAGGTGAAAAAAATGCTAGGAATGTCCCTTATTAACACTGCGTAACCCTTGCGAAGATGCCCCCTCTGCTTTCCTCTTCTGACAGGAAGAGCTAAAGGGATAGGACATATCCAAAAGTTTGTGTTTGTGGGTGTGATGGCATTCGGGCTCGTAAAGAGTTCCGCTTTGAGACTAGTTCGACATTATACTGAACTAAACCACGGGTTGCTCGCAAGCCGTTCACTTCTGAAGATTCATCCACTGGGATATTAATCACTCCTATTATGACCATGTTCATTTTGGAGCGCTAAAATTCTGGTACCTATTTATTTGCACCATTTAGACTCACAGAGACTGATCGTTTTTCTAAAAATATCTGTATTCAACTGAAGAAACCAAGTCAAATATATCTGGCATGACACGAGGGTGAGTAAATCGTAAAAACACTCATTTGGAATATCCCTTATAGACCAATTAGTAATTGAGTAATTCAGGCAACCAACAATGTCAGTTTTGAAAATAATTTATTTATAGTACTGGCTGGTTCACTCAACCCTAACAAATGGCCCACAAACATTCTGTTGGTTGTTAGATTTTGAACGACACGAAGCATACAGTCATTTTCACACCAACCCAACAAACACCAATAGGGTTAAAACACGCTGACTCAACAAATTTGGTATTTTCCAAGGAAGGGCGAGCTAAGCTTTTACAGGCTCAGTTTGTCCAAAAACTAATATGCTCTCATCATTTTCTCATACTGTTCCTAGCTGGTATTATTTTTTATTCTCAAAGCAAAAGAAGAAAGTGAGAACAAAATGTCTAAGTTGCTCTTTTGCACAATGCAAATAAAAAAAAAGAACAGGGACTGGGTTCTTGGAATACTTATGTAATAAGTTCATAAGAACAAATCTTTAAAAAAATAACAGATTTGGAAAAAATGAATTTTCATTTTTGGGTGAACTATCCCTTTAAGAGGTTCTCATTTTTTATTTATTTTTTTTTTTACATTATCCTATGACTTTTCTCAATAACAAAATGACAGGCTTTGCTGTTATCTAATCATATAGCGGTTCAAGTCAAAGACTCACAAATCAGTTCGATTAAAAAAAAAAAAAAAAAAAAAAACATTATATCAGTGGCCATTTTTTTGCATTGCCTGCGAATGACCACTAGGGAAAAAAAAAAAAAAAAAAAAAAAAACGTATTTTGTCTCAAGATGGAGCCATCTGTTGCAATCATCTGCGCTCCATCCTTCTCATATCTCTAAAGTGAAAGGAAGTCATACACATATGGAATGTTTGAAGTTGAGTATATCTCGACAGAACTTCCATTTTCAGGCGACTAGCCCTTTAAAGAATTCAAAGTGTGTGTCCTTTGTGTCAATTCTTTCATGCAAAAGAACAGATGGAAGTCAAGGCCAAAGAAGCAGGGTTGTAATTACAGGCCTCTGATGGCTCTTTAATCTGTTATAGCCACTGGGTAGTAATCGCCGTGTCTGATCACAGGAAGGGGCATTCAAGAGCGCTTCCCACCCAAGCTCACGCTGCTTCGCAACACTGCTTGGGTGAAGGGCCGGCTGAGGATCTCCACCAGGAAAAATAATGAGTATTTGTAGGATTTACTGATGTGGCTCTGCTAGAGGATGCCAGCGAGAGAAGGATTATGGTCTTGTGGCGTAATCTAGGTACTGGCGTGAGCAATGCTAACGCCACTTTCCAGGACATATGTTAGCCGGGGCTGATCTAGCGAGGGTAAAGACTTGTCTCTCCCAGAATAACTGCGCTAGCCTCTGACCTCGATTCCGTAAACAGAGACATCTGGGGGGTTATTGTGTCCATTTCTATGGCGACACTTAATGACAACCGCGCACAATTTAAGCATACGGTGGCCCCAAAGAGCAGTCTGATGGTAAAACCACATTCAAATGCATGAAAATCATAGCATTAGACCAGGGTAGAAGAGCAGGAACTTGGAGCGCTTTTCATCTTTACCCTGGCTGAAGCTCTTTTGTTTCGATCTGTAATAGCGATCAGCTGTAGTTTTAATATTACAGGTTCCATAAATTCATAAAGTTTGTCTGTTGTGGGCATTCTTGGCTTTTTTTTTTTTATATTGTTCGTGTCGGTATCGAAATCGTAACGATATCAGAATTGTATCGAACAAAATATATAGTCATTTTGAAGTCATTTTGAAGTCATTTTGAAGACATTTGAAGACATTTGAAGACATTTGAAGACATTTGAAGACATTTGAAGACATTTGAAGACATTGTCCAGCCCTAGTGGCAAGTCCCAAATTTTGATCACGGTGGAAACTACAGATACTTATTCTTATACTTTTATGTCATCTGCTTCACACAAAGTAAACTTGCTTGTTAGCTCACCTGGTGCACTACCTCTTGCTTTTTGCGTTTGTTAACATATCAGATGAGAAGGGTATTAAAATAGACACCTAAGCTCAAAAGTAAAGTCCGAGGAAGGACAGTGCTCGTGATACAGCAATCTGCAAGACGGATCCACCCTTATTCAGACTCGCTGACTCATTCAACGAGAAACAAACCACACCTATGAAGGCCGCAGGACAAAACAGCTAGATTAAAAAAGCTTAGATACACATGACCTCAGTCTGCTTCTGAAAGTATTTTACAACTGTTATCGGTGAGAACTCTGAATACTCTCACAGGAGTTGTGCAACCTGACTGAATGCGCTTCAGAGGTTGACCAGCTATCAAAAAAGCTATTTTATTTCATTTTATCACTAGTATAGTAGTTAAACTAAATATAATTGGAGCATGTTTTACAAGAATGCACCATTTCAGTAAAAATATCCAAACAGTATATTACATACTGCTGAGTGTCTCTTTCAGAAGTTCTGGTGTAGGCCTTTCATAACACAATAAAATCAGACTTATTGTTCTGAACACAATACATCCTCCACAGAGAAGCCACTCTGGAACGGTGGGCAGCAATCTTCACACTTGTCCTATTATATGGAAAATCCTAGCATGCAGTACAGTTGGTCTGCTGAAGCCACAGCTTGAGTCATGCAAAGCAGAACTCTCAGAGACGAACAAGCGCCACTGAGCTGGCCGCGTTCAAAATTCAGGGCACCTAAACTCAACGGCAACTCTTAGAAACGCCAAAGTGCTTATTATCAAAACGCTTTCCCGTCTAAACTTGTGTATTACTTATCGCATTTGCGAATATAGCGATGGTGGCCCACCACCTGTTCAAGAACGTTTTCTTTTCGTGTCCTTCTCACCAAGCCAGGTGGCTCGCGTTCATTAATGCACCCTTGTCAGAAGCCAACCTGTCCACGGAGGTTACGACGGCATGCCGTCTTGCATTCCAAAAGAGGAACAGTTGCTGGACGAACATGCAAATTGGACTCTGGGGTATTTTAAAACACAAACATTAAAACACCAGAGAATTTAATGCACCTTGCGTTTCCATAACCCATAAACGTAAGTGTCCCAAAGCGTTGCCATCGTTTACTCGTTCTCATTCCATTCCAGAACCAAACTCCGTGGACTTCTTTCGTGACGCGCAAAAGCACATTTCCATACAATAACTTCCAAACAGCCGCACGATTCCAACTCAGTCTTTTTGGCCTGTTTGCTACAAATCTATTGTCACTTTACATACTCGTAAAGCACTTTTAGTGTTGGGCAGCAAAAAATGTACGCGTCATACCATTCCTCATTACTTTGAAATTGATTGTCCTCCAAATTCATAAACAAGCTGATTGGCCATTATCATTAAACCTCACCGAACAATTCATTTGCATGGGATTGGATTCAGCAAGGTTGAATTAGCTTACAACTGATTTAAAAAAAAACCTGCAAAAACTTGCTTATGTACTGATAATTGTAAATAATTATTTTGATAATGACTGTCAGTTCTTTGTGAGCTAAATCTGCGGTAAACAAATGTCATATAGATGTTGCTAGCTGGGTTTCCATTACAGACGTGCAAAACGTTTTGCAACGTTTTAGAAATCTCAAAACCATCAGTCACTTACCCCCATTCCATTCCAAACCCGTAAAAGCTTCAATCATCCTCAGAACACAATTTATTAAAGATATTATGGATTAAAACGTGAGGCTTCAGCCTGTCCCATTGACTGCCAAGTAATAAAGACCTCAACTTTTGAATAAAGTCGTACAAAAAGTATTCTCATCACTTTGCAACATTACGGTTGAAACTCAGATGGACTATTCTGATGTCTTTCATAGTTTTCTGGACCTTGAGGTCTTTATTCCATGGCAGTCAATGGGACAGGCTAAAGCCTCCCGGTTTTCATTAAAATATCTTAAATTATGTTCTGAAGACGTACAAAGCTTTCACGGGCTTGCAAATGAACTCTTCGTATTGAAATTGCATGTTTTGACAGAGAATGGTGAGGTATTGATAAACGTCGGCTAGAAAAAACGGTACATCTGTACACTTAAGCAAAAATGAAGTACAATTAAAATACATACTTCCTGAAGTAATACATTAAGGCGTCTCTAACATACTTCCACGGAACATTTGTCTTGGCGAAAAGAAAAGACTGATAGCCATTATCACGGTCTGCTTCCAATGTATATAAAACAGAAAACGCCGTTCTGCCTAACTAAATAGAAAGCGATTGGTAAATCAACGTTCTGGGGGCGAAAAACTAATTCTCTGGATGTGAACCGTGATTAAATCCAGAATGAGAAAGATCAACATTTCCACATGTAGGCCAGAAACAGCAGTGTGACCCGTCCTGCCCCCGGAGGAGACGATCGACCTCGGGGCACTCCTTACATGCTTCACATGCCTCTCTCTCCCTCTCTCTCCAACGCATAGAGAGAACATGAGAAAGTGGGGCAGTGGCTGTCCTGGTTACACAGACCCACTCCCACCATCTGCTGCCGCATCATCACAGCGACACAGTCATTCACAGGAAGTGCCTTCATCCTGCGCTCACGACGCGGAGGGCGGAAAAAGCCACACGGCAGCCCGCAGGCCGTACCGTCAAGCCGGGACTTGTACACCAGGCCCCAGCGATCGGTTTCCCATCTGAGTCATCTCCTCCTGCGGTCGCTGCTGTAGTATCGGTGCGACTCGATGCGTGCTCGGTCACGCGGAGGAAAGGGTTGCCATTTCACATCAAACCTGACGGGCCGCTTCACGAACAAATGCCGCACTACCTGTCGAGCAACTTTTTTTGTGTGAAGGAATTAGAACGTAATCGCACCTTGATAGCGCAGTGGATCTCACCCTCGGTTTAATCTTAAGCTCTCCTAACAGGTGTTCTGTATCGTGGAGATATGGGTTAGAGGAAACGGGTTGAACGCAACGCCGCTCGCAAACATCTGACGACGGTTGCAGAGCATTTCACTTTCTTTTGAAATGTCGCTTAAAGGCTGTAAATCAAATCTTGAGAGAGGAGGGTCATTCCGCTGTCAATCATTTCTTGCGATTAGCTGCAAATCGTGGCAAAAAAAAAGATACGTACTCTATACTGATAAACGGACAATATACAAACAAAAAATAAGATGTTGAAATAAAAACATTTTAAGCATGTATTATTACTGAAATATTTAAAAAGGCAAATGAAAAAAATAAGCATTTTTGGGTTTATTAAATAAAAAAAAATCTAATAATAATTATAATACAAAATAAATAACACATATTAAAAGTAATTACATACAAAAAAATTATAATAAATAAAATAAATAATTATATGAAATTCATGACTTGACACTAACAACAGCTGTGCGTAAAATCAGTTTCATATTTAAAAAAAAAAATAAAAATAATAATAATAATAATAATAATAATATATATATATATATATATACACACACACACACACACACACACACACAATTTAAACGTCTTTTTCCATTTAATTTTTAGTTTCATTTGTGTTTTCCCCCGGTTGAGAAAAAGTTGAGCTCGCAAACAGCTTTAAGGAAGCAGATATGACACGATAAACTGATGTATTAAAACATGAGCTCAACTATTTTAGCTCTCATGTTCCCGCATGACAACTCATTTCTCTCTTAACGCTCGGTCTTATCGTATTTCGTCAAGACGGTCAGAAACGCTTCGTCGAGGAGACCGGACAACTCGCACATCCTCCTTTCCGAAGTTCGAGCCGATTCTGGGGGATATCAGCAAAACTTCATGCGTGTAAGTTAAACTGTATCCAGACACACCCTCAATGTAAACGACTCAAACCCCGCAACGATCGCAAATACCATCAGCAAACCATTCGAACGCGATCGAGCGTTTTCAAAAGATCGCCCTTTATCCGCTCAAAACGATCTCCCACAAGCGGTTCGTTCCTGCTTTTCCATTTTTACAACCATATTTCCTGTCCGATCCACCACAGCGGCAGGCGCCGGAGATCGGCGCGGAACGCACAAACACGCGCGTGCTTACCTGAACATAATTATTCTCGCAGTAGTCCGCGACCCTCGTGAGGTTCTGATAACTCTCCACGAGCGCTCGTTTACCGGCTGGAATTTCTTCCTCTAGTAACATCTGCAGCTCTGCCATCTTACATGTCTCCACAGAGCTTCCTACTCCTCGTCTATGGGATTTGATTGAGAGCTCAAGCTCAGCCCCGGCGATGTCGGAATCGTTCGCTTGAGTCAAATCTTTGTAATGAGTCAATTGAACCGGTTCGCGAAACCGGTCTGAAACCGGAATAAATAGGGAAGGACTGTTCGCGAGTCAACGACTCACTGAATCATTGAACCGAAACTTCTACGACTCGCACTGAGCCGGATTATCGTAGCGTAGCGCAAGTTTTTGGAGTGAACATTTCATTTACATGCGTTTGAAAAGGGTTTTATAATAAAAACAAATATATTAAAAGCTGCAAAACCGTGAGATGTAGCCTACATTAATACTAGTAGTTAAATATTGTATTTCGATTCTTGTGAGAGTTAGTTAGGTGTAACTATACGACTATTTAATCTCTAATTTACCAAAAAGACTAAATGTGTGACTGCATTTGAGTATTTAATGTAGCACGATGGCGCCGTTAAGCAAAAGAATCAGAGAATTGTTTCTTTTTAAACGGTTCGTTGAAACTGTTCAGGAGAACCGATTCTGGGAAATGAGCCAGACTTCATCCTCTCCTCATTTCCGCCATAGCGTCACCTATCAAGCACAGCTGATACGTTGTTGAGGCACGAATGGAACGCTGGGAGTTGTAGTGTTATATTACACCGAGTAACGATGGACGGAACACTTTAATGTGTTTCATTAAGTGTTACGGTGTTGCCTTATCATCTATTGCGCAGGGAATTATTTATCGCATATGTTTCTTTCGACATATGCGTCAAAATATTGCTAGGAACATTCAAACTTCGTAGTCAGAGACGGTTTTTATGTCATAAACTCCCTTGGGTAAGCTTGCCTCGAGGAACTACATCATCCGAAATGTTAAGTGTGTATATACAGAATTGTGGTATTTGTAGGATTTAAATGCCATTGCTTGCAAGACTTAAATGCAGTGCCGTTCTCTCAAGGAACTACAATTCCCAGGAAACACCTGAAGTAGGATTTCGTATGTTTTCTGTCAGGTACGTATTCATGAGGTCGTAGTCTCCAGCAAAGCAGGTAGAGCAGCAAATGGTAAAGTATCAAACGCCCGTGCTTGTTTTAACGTCTTTTCGATCATGTTTACCGCACGTTAATCCAGAAATGTCACATTAAATAGCATCCACTGCACTTTCAGTCATGTCTCGCTTGTCCTTCAGGATTTGCAAAGGCGAAATGAATTGTTTTGGGTTTTGTTTACTTCTTTTGGAATAATAAACAGTCCCATTAACGTGTGAGGTGCAGGTGGGGTGTACTGTAATTGTGACAGATGCAAGGAACGTTATGAATGATATAAATCGATTAATGGGAACTGTAACTTTGCTCGTAGGTTTGATCTCGTTTTTGCTGTAGCGGTTAGATTGTCATGATGGAGGGTGACAACAAACCAGTCTACGAGCAGAGGTTCAATGCTGCTGTTAAAGTGATCCAAAGTTTACCTTCAAACGGTGAGTAAATGGGTAACAGTTATGTATTGCACACTGTATCGTGTGTTACGCTGCAGCAGTGCACGCGACCCCTCACCTACTCGAGGCAGTTTCATCATATAAGAAATTATTACTGTTTTCCACGGTCAACGCGATTAGCCTACATTCAGCCTGGCTTAAGTGCTGAAATAGCTCGTGTGCCACTAGCCCTGATCAGAGACCGTGTGTGTGTGTGTGTGTGTGTGTGTGATGTGATGTGATGTGATGTGACTAGTGATAGAGCATCAGGCGAATTATCACATATGACAACATGCGAGATACATTAAAGACTGACGAGATTTCTATGCACTTATTTATTATTTGTTTGTGAAGCATGTCAGCATTTTTGTGACTTTTTAAGGTGCCTTAAACCTCTTAAACAACACGGCACATAAAATTAATTGTTACATTTTTTATGTTTATTATTCCTTCATGGTCAAATGAAACTGGTTTAAGTGAAATTTTAAATAATAATAATAATATATTATATAGTCATAGTCTTCTTCTTAAATATTAAATTAATCTCTCTCCCTCTCTTTATAGATAGATAGATAGACTTTAAATAAATATCATATATAGGAAGAAATCTGAAGGGTAAATAAGGTAATATAATACATTGAGATATTAAATTAAATGTAATTAAATTTATTGATATTTCTGCGTTATATGTAGGGCTGCACAATTGTCTATTTAAATTGTTATTTAAAGAATAAATCAGTCCAATGTATAACTGACATCTGAGGTTTAATACTATAGAAAACAAATAAACGTTTCTCAGTTAGCGTTTTCAGCTTTTATGCTGTTTATGCTATGTAACAATGGTATAAACATCATTCGATCATAATAATATAATCGCAGTTACAGTTTTATGGGAATTTTTAACAATTATGATTTTTGTCATAACCGTGTAGCCCTATATGTACTATAGTGTCCGTTATATATGTAGATGCATTTAGCAGACAACTTTTATTTAAAGTGACTTACGAAGCAATCAAAAGCTAAAAAAAAGAGCAGTGATATGCAGGAGGTATGACAAATCTCAGCCTAACGCAGAACATACATCGAAAATATCAAGAAACCAAGTAGGTGGAGTAACAGGTATGTTAAGGTGTTCTCGTCAAACAGTACTATTAGCATAACAATATGTTATATATAACTACATGCAGGTAAACCTAAGCCAAACCTTAACTCTAACCATAACCATATAGTTAAGAAAGTACTTTAAAAAAGTATACTTAAGAGTATAGTTACACTGTAACATGGGCACCTTAATATATCTTATTTATAATAAATAAAAAGAAAATAAGTAAATAGAATAGAAAAAGAACAGAGAAAGCTTTCAGCTCGTTAAAGACTAATCTTTTTTACAAGTATGCACGTGTGTATTTCATATTTATGACTTTTTTGTTATCTAATATTACATTACCTCTTGATTCAGATTTTTAAAAATGTTTTTCAGGCTCATTTCAGCCTTCCAACGACATGATGCTGAAATTTTATAGCTACTACAAGCAAGCAACGCAAGGCCCCTGCAACATTCCCCGTCCGGGATTTTGGGACCCTATTGGCAAAGCCAAATGGTATTGAACCTGCTTCATGGCTAGATTAGTGAATTTATTTTACAGAGTTTAGTAATGAGTGTTAGTAGTTCTTAAAGGTTTCTCGTATCCCAGTATAATAAAAGCTGTTGACAGTGCAAGCATTATCCAAACGTTACTCTGTCATGTTAGTTTATGGCTCGACCAATGGTTTGAGTTTGGGGAAAGACTACCTGTTCAACCAATGGCAGACAGGGGTAGAGTTTAAAAAAATCAGTTTGGAAACGATCGATATTTTTTGCAGTGGCATTAACGCGTTAAAAATGCCACACTTCCCCTTTAAATGAGTTAAAACCATTTAGACCAGTGTCCTTAACCTAGTGAAAGTGAACTGTTGGTGAAAGTTCACTGAGATAACGGAGTGGTATCAGTATCGCATCAGGTTTATATTCTTAGTAACTATTCCCACTGAAGGTTCTGCATTGTGCTTCTGCAAAAATCTATTTTAAAATCCTTGTTTAAAGTCTTTAATGCAACTGATAGTCAGATGAGTCTGTTTTGAAAAGTGCAATCCGCTTTTAAACAGTGTAGACAAACTTATGAGTGCAAAGTTCTCACCGACCCGTCCTGCTGCTTGTGTTCAGGGATGCGTGGAATTCTCTTGGCGAAATGCCGAAAGAAGAGGCGATGGAGGCCTATGTGGAAGATTTGAAACTGGTATAAATGTTTTGTATTTTTATTTTTTAGCAGTGTTTTAAAACGTGGTATGGTTTAAGGTAATGATTTCGATAACTCTGCTTTAAATTGGCTGAATAGATTCTGGAAAGCATGCCTGTAACAAATGAGGTGGAGGAGCTTCTGCAGGTCATTGGACCGTTCTATGAGCTCGTGGATGAAAAGAAGAAGATAACGCAAGTGTCAGATTTGAGCACAGGTGAACCAAATAAACACACACACACGTGTACATATGTATATACATATATACATACATATAATCTAATATACTAACGAAATAAGTGGTAATAATAATGATTATTCAAAAATATTTTACATTTTTGGGTTAAATATGACTGATATTTCTTTGTCTAAAACATCCTTTAAATGTTGAGCTTTTTAAGAAAAATTATCGGTTTGATTAACATTAAAAAGTAGCATTTATATATATATATATATATATATATATATATATAATCTTTTGCATCTGAACTTTAATTTATTCAGTAAGGATTTTATTCAAGTATATTACAATGTTACAATGATTTCTGAAGGATCATGATTGTAGTAATGGCTGCTGAAAATGTAGTTTTCGCATCACTAAATTAAAACACTAATACTGTTTTGACATAAATGGAGCCTTGGCAACAACAGACTCCTTTTCAAAAACTCTCCCAAGACCCAAACGTTTAAACTGTATCGTGCAAGATCAGATCTCGTTTAAATGAATTAACCAATGACCCCTTTGTTTCGTGTTCAGCCCGCTTGGAAAGATTTGCTAGGCAACTTGAAGGCAAGTGATTAGCAGTGTGTTCTCCCGGTGGCCTGAGCCCTTAGTTCATAGTGCCGTAGTCCAGGTGTTGGCTTTGAAATCTCTGTGTAAGAGGTGTAGTATTACTGGTACAGCTTTACTTTTTGTGTAATAGTCCTGATAGAACGCACCTTTCAGAAAGTGCGCTTATCAAGTTTCAGAACATGCTGTCAATGCATCATCTTGCATGTATGTTGTTGTCGTCTCCAGGGTTTGGGAGCATGCTAACGTCACCTCCCAGAAGCGTCACAAAAACCATCATCAGGTCGATGGAGATGAACGGCAGCCTGGACAGTTTCCCCATTAAAATATCAGAAACTCCAAAGACTAAATCTATAGGCATGGAAGACAGAGAAGATGATAATGAGGAGGAGGAGAAAGACGAAGAAGAGGAGATTAAAGAGGCGAAAAAAGGTAAAACTTCATCATCATTAATTGTACAGTTGCATTAAAAATTGTGTACATAATTTCTGCAGAAGAAATCCAGACGTTTCAAAGGAATCGGAACAAAAGCACAATTCAGTTGGTTGAAGAACTACAAGTTTGCCAGAAAGCTTCTTTGTTTGAAAGCAAGTTGTTCTGTGTGACCTGTTCTTCATGCATTGTTCACAATGGACTTTTGTGCCTGCAAAGCTGTTAAAAATATAGCATTTTTTTGAGTTGAATAGCTTTGGCATCGGCGAGTGCTCCTACCTTAGCAGTGCCTCAGCAAACGTTACAAAATCTGGAGTAGTTTTGCATTAGTTTTTCCTCAGAATGTGAGTATTCATAATATAGTTGCTTTTTTTGTTTTTAGCCTCACAGCTGAAGAAAAGGACTACCGCAGGGAAACCTAAAGGGCCGGTATCTAATGGGAATGTTGGCCAACATAAAGTCCTTACCAATGGAACGCATGGATCCAAGTCTGATCTGAACAGGCAGGAATCGGAAGAAGACTCAGAAAGCTTTAACCACGATAGAGATGTCATAGAGCTGAATGGACACATCAAAGGTGAGGAGGTTTAATCGTGTACTTGACTGTTTTAAAAGTAGCATCTAGGACGTGATTGTAGCCGTTATCTAACCCGTTCTGAATCACTCTCACAGAAGACATGTCCAGTTGTCATCACGTGGCCAGTGATTCGGACAGCGAGGTGTACTGTGACTCCGTCGACCAGTTTGGTGGAGAAGAGGTGAGTAGATTTCAGTTACACTTCACGATCCAAAGATCACTTGATTCGGTATCGAAGAGACAGTTCACCCAAAAAATAGCATGGAAGTCATTTGCGACCAGAAACCATTTGGTTTCTTCAAAATGTCTTGATTTGTGTTCAGCAGAAGAAAGAAATACAACAACGTGGGAATGAGTACATTCCACTTATTGGGAGAACTGTCCCTTTAAGGTGTGGTCACATGAGAGAAATGACAGCAAGATTTCTGTGGTCTGTTGTCGAGTGTATAAATAACAGATCACACGGTTTCAAGCTAAACGGCTTTCTATTGGTCAGCTTAGAGATTGCACACGACCGCCTCGAACCTGCTGGGAAATCTACAAGTACACGAATTCCTATTGAAATTACCGGAAACGCAGTAGGTTTCCAAAATCTTCCAAAACGTCAGCAATGCGTGTGCTTTTGATGCTGGTCTCCAGGGATCTGAGCTACATGTCAGCCAATCACTGGACGTGGCGGAAGAGAGCCACAGCACACTGTCCTCCACAGGAGAGATCCGATCGCAAGAGGAACTGCTGGAACGGGAGGATGGCGTGCAGCACGGTGGCGAAGATGGACGGAGCAGCAGAGGCGGTTCTCAGAGGCAGGGACTTCCTGCCAACAGAAGTGACAGTTCTGTGCTCAGGAGGGGAAGAGGTACAAACCTGCCAACCAAAGTCTGCCTACTTCTGTTTTTCCAGACTTATATTTTGGTGTTAATGGAAACACACACTGTTTGCATGTAGCCCAGTTTCCTCATTGGAGACTATGACTCTAGACTATGGCTGATTTATGCCATAAACAGCAGATTTTTATTTAAATTTTTTTATTTTTCATATTATTTGCCCTAGCCAGTTCACAGTAGTGCCGCTAATTAACATTTAAATGTTTTTAAACTCCTTTTTTATCTAAAATTCTTACATTTAATCTATAAATATTCATGTTTTGTTTTTTTTTAATGACTATTAATATTTAAAATCATTTTAGATTAGGATACTCGAACAGTCAGACACTGCAACCAAATTGTTCAAACACCTGATTCAATAATTCACTAATTATTGGATGTGACGGAAATTAATGGGTCACTGAATTATGAAATTATTATTAACCCAATTTTATTTATTTTTTTAACAATGCAGGTTCATGCAGCAATGAAACAGCGTGTTGTTGCTTTGCCTTTAGGAAAACAGTACAAAAATACAGACCACATTTATGATATACGGTGCATATACAAATAAAATATCGGTTTTGGATGAAATATACTGAGATTTCTTCATTGCGAGCACACAGAGCTGGAATCCTCCATAAATGTGTTTTTGCAAAGCTTGTTATTTTAACCCGTTAATGATCTACAGAGCGTTCTTCTCCTGTGTATCAGGGTCCAGGTCACCTGCCTTCGGCTCAGGGTCAGCGGGGCCCCAGCAGGGCGGCGGGGGAGATGGGGAGCGCTGGGGGACGGATGGATCCGTGGCGCAGAATCTGAACGAACAGATCATCTGTGCTCTGGCCAGACTGCAGGATGACATGCAGAGCGTGCTGGAGAGGCTGCACACGCTGGAAGCACTCACGGCCTCGCAGGTGACAAACCCTCGCTCTTCGACGTGGATTTAATAGGAAATGTTACATTTCTGATCCGACGTGTGTCATTTCTCAGGCCCGATCCTTAGCGCTGCCGTCAGACTACCTGTCACCACCTGCAAATAAAACGAAGAAGGTAAAAGCAGGCTTTTATGAGTTTGAGGACTGTACACCTGTATGAGTTTCTTTCTTCTGCTGAACACACAAAAGATTGAATTATATTTTGAAGAATGTTGGTAACGGAACAGTTTTGGGTCCCCGGTGACTTGAACCATTCAAAATAACTACTTTCATGTTCAACAGAAGAAAAAAGCCTTCCCGTAGCTTGAACAGCTAGCAGTATGATTTCCAGTGGAAGCATGGACTGATAAAAAGTAAACCTGGATAAAAAGCGTCCAAATGCATACGCGCACATTATGATTGTGTCCCAAATGATTTTTATGAATTTTATTCAATTATGCCATTGCTATTAAATGGGTGCTGATGTTCTATTTTCATTATTATTTCTACTTCCCAGAAGCCGTCCTGGTGGCCTTTTGATGTGTCTCCTGGAACTGTGGCCTTTGCGGTCATCTGGCCGTTTGTGGTGCAGTGGCTCATCCGTCTGTATGTGCAGCGCAGGAGAAGGTCAGTGCTGCGCAGTTTTTTTTAAATTAGTGCATTTAGTCCGTTTAAGGTATCCTCGCGGCGTAAAAGTGACATCGGAAATGGATTGATTTGTGAAATAATTAATTGCATGAATTAATTTGCATTGAGAAATTACTCTGAAATGGTCATTTAAAGTCATAATAAATAAGAAAAGCACTGAATAGAAATTACAAGAAATGAGCTATTCATAATACTTAAATAATAATTATTTGATAAATAATAAATCAACAGCCCTAATTAAAATACATATTTTTAAATTCCAATCATTTATGATTTTTAAAAATAATAAATAACATTTTATTTATTTTTATATATATATATATATATATATATATATATATATATATATATATATATATATATATATATATATATAAAAAAACAAATTGTTTGACAGCACTAGTAAAAACATTAAAACAATCTTTCTGACATTTGTGCAAATTTCCTGTTTGAAAACAATAAATAAATTAAAGGAATGAAACAAAACTCATCTAGATCTTGGATAGCCCGAAGGTAAGTGCATTCTTAATAATATTTTTATGAACTACTGCTCGAGTATTATTCGAAACGTTCATTGCCTGCCGTTTCACGCAGCGTAGTTTGACCCTAGCTTTATGACATATGCGCTACAGATGTGCTTGTAGGCAAAAGGTCGTGCAGTGGACGGCAGGTGTGTCGTAAAGATCATCTTTTTTTTACAGAAGAATCCACTGAAAGGAATGGACTGACGGTTCGACGCAGAGGAGAGCCATGTTACCCGTTTAGGAGGAGGAGGGTGTTTCTAAGCCTGTCCCGTGATCTCTAACTCCTGCTTTTGCACTATGATGACAACTCTCTAAGAATTAGCAATTGGAAAGACCGAGTGAATGTACGGCGAATTAGCTTATCGCAAGCTTTTTTTTTTTGTACCTTTTCTTTTTTTAACGTAATAAGTCGGAAATCCCCAGTTTCGCTAATCAGAACGAACAGTTACGGAAATCCATTATTAAGGGCATTACAATAAATTTCAACGTCTATATCATTCAATGTCCTGCGCGCATAGCTGCTATTTGTTGTTAATACTGTAGCAAAATGAAAGATGCACTGATGAATACGGCAAGGAATATCTCTCTGATTCTTTGACAGGAAAGTGCCCATATTTGGGGATCGAACTTTTAATGGGAAGAAATCAGGAAGCCCCAAATTGTTGGAGGTTGTGCGAGTAAGATTTTTAAATGTGTGTAAATATCTCAAACTTTTTGCTCAAATGAGCTGTGGTGCTTTATAAAGCCATAATGTCAAAAACAAAAAAAACGAGACCAGAGTCAGAAGGCAATATAGATAATGACATCCTTCATCCATTCAACCTCCCGACGTGATGTCTGCGAAGATCTGACCTGTTTCTGGTTTCCTCAAAAGTGTGTAGACGCATCTTAAAAACGGCTGAATGGCGAAAGGAACGGTTCACCTCAAAAAAATTTACATTTGCTTCACATTTATTGTCCCGCAGGCCAGCCGAGATGTTGATTGTTTTTCTTAATCAGAACTGATTTAGAGAAATCGAATCACTTGCTCACAAATGGATCCTCTGCAGTGAATGGGTGCCGTCGGAAAAAAATCCATATAGCTGATAAACACACTAGCAATGCACGTAATCCACAAGATACATATTTTTAATACTTAATTTAAACATATGTCTATCAATAATATTCCTTTTTTCCCATGAAGTCGTTTTCTTTGATGTTTTATCAGCTGTTTGGAGCCATTCTGACGGCACCCATTCACCGCAGAAGTGATTAAATTCGATTGATTACGATTAAATAAGCAAACTCCTTTATATCGTCAACGGCCGGAGTATTTTTATGTTTGGGGCGAACTATTCCTTTAAACATATAATTTTCAAAATAAGTGTAATTCGAAAAAGGCATCGATCACACTTTTGCATCATTACCGATGTTGATTCATGGCTGTGGGGAATCATTTGAATATGGATCGCGTGCATGAGAAGTTCAATACCTTTCGCAGGGCGTAATCGAGATCGAAATCTACCCGGGTTGAATTGCGAAGCACTTTCGATGAATTAAGAGCTGAAATAATATTTGTAACGTGTATAGCCCTATGACTAACATAAGGTTGAAATCTAATGACTACACGGGCAGTTTTCATAAAAAAAAAACAACAAAAACTGAAAAATGCAAGTGTTTTGTTTCATTGTAGGTTGTGTAAATTAGTCAATAATGTTAATAATTCCTTTTAATAATTGTATATTAGATACGTGCAAACATATACTTGGAGAAAGTTCTATTTTAATTGTACTATACTGTAATGTAGCATTTGCATATGTTGTTATGTCTGTAATACTACTTTGAATCGTCTGTAGAGCAGGAGGTTCTTGATTTAATGCTTTTGTTTAAACTAAACGCGTCATGTTCCCGTTAACCATTTCGAATTTTGCGTAAATTTGCCTTCATTGCAGATGATCAGTGCATGTTACACCACTGTCACAATACATGTCATTTAATATATTAGACTAAAGGATCATTAAAAGCTTTTGAAAATCGGAGTGGTTCATGTTCTTGTATTGCACCGTATTTAATGCTATATTTAGAATATCATTACATGCTTTTAACATTAAGGTTTTTACTCATGGATATTACTTGAATAGTTTTTTTGAAAGGGGGTGAATCCAATACTTTTGGCGATATACGCTACATGAACTTCAGGGTTGCCAGGTTTTCACAGCAAAACCCACCTAATACTAGCCCAATCATTTTTGAGTGTGGGATCCGCCCCTTGAAAAACGGCCTCCCCAGGGTTTAAAATATACATTACTTCTGGCAGGGTCCCACGGACATGAAAAACATCCCACGGAAAGAGAGTTAAAATGACCCGGTTCTGCTGTAAAACCGCAAACCTGGCAACACACCTAAGCATAAATGCGTCAGATTTTAATATTCGAGATACGTTAATCCAGAAATAACACTCATTTGTTAATACAACAGTTGTATTTTATTTTATTTAACTTGAAACATTTTCAGAATCATCTAAAAACAACAACAAAACATATAGGCAAGTGTCACAAACCACATATTCAAGGTGTTGTATATGTATCAAATGATTATAAATTGGCAAAAAAGGTACTTTTTAAGCAGCAACCATGTTCAGAATCAGATTAGATAGACTGTAGACTAGTTAAAACATTTAGCATGTTAAAATTACAGTCCCACGAGCATAGCTTTCAAGAAAACGCAAGTAAAATTATCACTGTCTTCGATTTAAATGTGCACTGAGTCGGTACAAACAGTAGTGTTACATAATATATTACTTTTTCCAAACAAACATAATGGAAGGTTTTATACAAGTATTGCAGCACGTATGTGCATAACCGTAAAATCCCACCTTTGAGGACACTTTCCAATGTGAATGAAGGCCGAAGGAAGAAAGAGGACGAACAGGAGCACCGTGTTCATACGGAGTCCGCTGCCCTACGGTTTGTGTGCGTCACAGGCTAAACCCTGATACGGTGAGATGCTGGGCTGTGTTCCTCGCCTCAAAGTACGAGGTGTCGGTCTCATCATCGGGCTGAGGGATGAAGGGCATGCTCTGATGGTGAAGGTTTTCCCAGTCCACACCTTCAAAGAACGCATGATCCTTCAGCTCTACAGACACAAGAGAACGTTATTAATGTCAGTAGATGCTAATATTGAGAAGTATTTTTTAAATGTTTGTGTGTGTCTGCACCTTTTAAGTCAGCCCGTTTGGCTGTATCCATAGTGAGAAGAATCTCTATGGCATTTCTTGCATTCTGGGTTAACTCCTCATCTCCATCTGGCCATGGTATATCTGAACACGCCAGTCACGGAGAACATGTAGATCAGATACGGTCAACAACACAATGGTGTTCTCATGGTGCGGAGGACAAACAAATCCAAAAGGGCCAAACTAATTTACGCATATGGCGGAGCCCTTCTAAAAAATATTAATAAACGGCTAAAGGCATAGTTCACTTAAAAATGAAAGTGAACAAGTTTAAAAACCAAAACATTTATCACTGGTCCTCTTACCTCTGTTGAGAATGTTCTGGAACACCAGCTGAGGGGTCTCATCATTAAACGGCGGGATTCCTGTGAGGAACTCGAACAGACAGACACCCAACGCCCACCAATCCACCATGAAATCTGTAGGAGAGCAAAACTAAATTATTTCTACAAACATGATACCTGACACGAAATGTGTTAGAATGTGATCACTGTTAAAAAGCAGTGACGGACAGCGCTCGTAAGTTGATTTTGAGGGGAAAATGGAACGCGCAAAACCGGACTTAAACTCAAGTGTCATGATAGAAAATGTCACGTTATAAAACTGAACAACAATCAGTCATCAGGTCGTGAATGATGTTCTCAGGCGTCGGAAATAAAGATGTTTAAGTTTCAAGACATGTATACACTAGAAGTTCGTCATGACGCGAAACAGATAACTGTTTTAGGAAAAACGAAATAAAAGCTGGGTGGTCGCCAGGGTGTTGCTATGGAGTTGCTAGGGTGCTCTGGGTGGTCAAGAGACAGAGAACACCTCCGAATCTCTAGATTTACCTCAGCCCCTTCTTCAATGAAAGTTGATAGTTTTTTTTTTTTTCTACCCATTTTGTGAAAGTGTTTGGTCAAAAAAAAAAAAAAAAAAAAAAAAGAATGCAAATCTTCTTAACAAGCTGCACTATTTGAGGCATCTTTTATGCTCATAAAAACAACCATAAACTTGGAAGTTTAAACAAGTATGAAGACGTTAACGCTTAACTTCTACAAAGAAATACCATCAATGAGGATAATATATTATAAATAAAATAACAGCTGCAAAATATTCCCCAAGCCATCCCATAGTCTTCCCGACCAAAGGTTTAGTCAGAAATTGACGTTGCTTCATTTGAACAAAAAGAGCAACGCTTCAAAAGTAATAAACATTTTTCATGAAGTCAAGCTACAAATGTTCTTTACTCGACTGTATTAACTATCGTAACATAAAATATTTTACACAGAACTTCACTGGAATCCCCCAGAATTCCCAAGAACCTTCATAACAGCCCAACAGAGAGCATTACTGAAGCATTAAGGGTGATGAATCAGGAGCTGCCAATCACAAAAGCTGCAGCCCATAATGGAATTAGTCAGCCATGTCGATAACTCAAGGCCCCGATATACGAAAACTTTAAAAAAAACTAGCATGAAATGATTTGTAACTAAATTAGGCCAGAGTTTGTGTTTAGAGTTTGTCTTTGGACGTTCAAAGCCCCTCGCTAAAATTTACATTCTGTATACATTCTAAACATCTTCAAATGTTCATCTCTGTTATTTAAAAAAAAATGGTTTGCCCTCAAGCGAACAACAAAAACAAAAAATACTTTAATGTGAGTATATCGAGGCCTTAATGCGGTAAAGCTGCCCACACATGCACCAACATCTCCATTGGTTGGAATCTACCTGAATATTTTTTAGCATACTTACCACAGTGTACAAAGCCTGAAACTAAAACATAATATTTGTTAATGGAAGCAAAGTACAAAATTTGGTCCCATTTTATATTAGCTTTCTTTAAACACTCTATATTTATGATAATGGTTGACCATTCTCACTACCCAATATTTGACGCATATATTAATCTAACTTGACCACTTAAACTCTTACCGTGTGCTTTGCCTAATAAAAGTTCTGGTGCCAAGTAGTCAGGAGTTCCCAGAATAGGAGCCCCCTCCACACGTTCTGGACCTCTACGCACACTTTTTGGTGTCCTGTAGGGAGTGTGAGAGACAACCATCTGCTGTGGAGTCTAGAAAAGAAAAAAGCGGTTAATTTCCAATTCAACCCCCTTTTCTTGAGTTTCATTTGAGTTCCGAAAGAGTCTCGCCTGGTAAAGTGTGCTGCTCAGACTGGGCCTTTTCTTCTGAACGGGAGTCACTGCAGACTGGGCGTTGTGGAAGGAGGCGGACGTAGACAGCTCCATGCCATCCAAAGAGGCCATGCTGAGGTGCGAAGCACAAGAGCGGTTTATAGAGCTGCAGTAGCTTCGAAATGCAACCACGTTCCTGGGTTTGAGGAAGCCGGGCGATTTGACCATACTGTCAGACAACCCACGAGGATGGTCCAGAAGAGAAAATTCTGATTTAACTCTTTGATGCTTCGCACTGCTGTGCTTTGGTGTAGCCAAGGTGGGCCTGGCCGCCGGTGTGACTACAGAAATCTCATTTTCGTCAAGCTCCTCAAAAGATGATGACAAAGCATCTTGTTTAACCACCGACATCTCATGGGCGGAGCCGTCTGAATCTAAACTAAGGCTTCTTCTGATATCACCAGGTGAGGTCGGGGAGCTCGAGTTGGCCTCTGTTTTAGGCAAAGCCACCTCTTCACCTTGATCTTCGAGATCACAGAACAGATTTTTGGCCACGGCTATGGGACTTGATTGCTTTGGGCCAGTTCTCTCACTCTTCTGTTGACATATCGGTGCACTTTTAACATCACCGAGCCCCACGTTGAAGAAAATTCCTGTCAAGCCTGTGTGGGCCACCGAGTTGTCCTCAGGAATGTGGAAAGACCTCTTGTACACGGTGTCGTTTTTCTTGCAATGGATCTCGGCCTGCTCTGGGCTTTTCTCTACTTCATCAAAAGCTCTCTTTACTGAGGTTTTGGGCTCTGGTTTTATAAGACCGTTCTCAAATGATTGATGGGGATCAGCCTTACCCAGTGGAGTAGCGCAAGGGTCAGATGTACTGAACTGGAGCCTCTTTGCAGAAATATCTGGTTTAATAATTCTGCTATTGTCCATTTGGTTATTCAATGGAGTTAGAACAGTGTTGTGATCTTGAGCTCGTGCTGGAAACATCTTCCTCCTTTCCACAGGTGTCAAGGGAACGTTTCTGGACATTCCCACTTCTCTTCCGTTTAACTGAGGCAGGTTCTCACCATCTTGTAAATACTAGAAATGCAAGAGTACATGACATATACATATATATATATATATATATATATATATATATATATATATCATATACACACACATACTGTACACGCACTTTTGTTACAAAAACCCATTGATCTGCTTTCCGAAGGTGTATACTCGCAGATATAACCGATTTACAGAGCTTCAAAATAATGGTTACTAACCACAAGCATTACCAAGCTCCGAAGAGTCAGAATAAATAAAAAAAACCCTCAAACTGCATTCGTTATATACACCTAGGATGGCTGCAGAGTGAGTAAAATAGGCTGTAATTTTATTTTTTGTACTAATCCCTTATTTTATTATAATATTTATTTTTGTAACTTTTTTTATACATTTCATCATAATTAGCATCATTCTTTTATTAAATAAGGACATGAAAAAATTTTTTAATGTATTTAAAACCATTATTAGTAAAATATTATGGATTGCATTTTTTTTTATTCATTATATTGCTCATAATGAATTGTGCTTCCCTTACGTTTACTCTGACGACCTTTTCCATCATCAATTGCTCGAAGAAACTATTTTTCCTACCGTACATTAAAATATCGCGATGCCTAAATTCAGTAGTAGTATTTTAAAAACAGTTATGCTGATACAAAACCTGCTCATCTTCCCACATCGGACTGACACAGTCTTCAGAATCAGTAGTGGATGGTAACATGCACGAGTGGGCGCTCCCAACACTCTCAAATCTCCTTGATTTCATCAGTCTTGGTGTCAAACTCCTAGCCAGCAGGCCAGGACTAAACACGCTGTTGGATCCTAGAGAACGTCACACAGGTTTTACAATGTTCCTCTACAGTGAAAATGATGCAGTTTCAGCACGTAATTTCTGAAGCATACCTAAAGCTCGAGTGCATACTGGTGAATTCAGATGGTCAGCTCGTCTCTTCAGCAAAGGTGAACACAAAGAACTATTCCTTAGCTTGACCTTGCCGCAGGACATGGGGCTGCCCAACACTGTGCTGGTGTGACGCTTGCCCTCTGTCACCGGGGTATTCTACCAATTCGAGTCAAAATATGAGATATTAAACATGTTGTAGATTTAACCGTTTCAGACATGTTGAAAGATACTGATAGCGATTTAGTATTTTGCAGACAATAAATGAAAGCGTCACAAATGTAACATTAGCTAACAGGCATGACATTTTTATCCAAGCTGAAAGGACAAACTTCCTTAAGAAAGCTTCGTTTAGAACAAGTTAAAAATAATATACAAATCAACACATCATGCTATATGCAACAGTTCATGCAAAAACTTAAAATTTTATTTAAAATTTTTAAAAGGTGAATATTTTCTACTAAAATAGATCTTTGATAATCAGCAATATTTATTAATCAAACCAAAGCTAATAAAATAACACCACAATCATGAAGGACAGCAAAAAAAAAAAAAAAAAAAAAAATCACATTTTGAGCCATGTAATTTTTTTTTATAAAAATGTACTCACGAGGCCAAGAGAGCTTATCAGTGACAGAACTTGACCAGGTGTTCTGAAATAATCTTTTTTAGGTTTCGCCAAAGAAGGTGTGGTTAAAATGTCCATCAGGTTTAGTTCTGGGGGATGGGGAAGGAAAGGCTTGTTAATATCACAATAAAGACTAAATATTACAGCATTTCTGAGTGTTAAAATATATTTACATGTAAAAGATATATTTAAAAAAAACATACCCCTGTCAAGTTTAACCTTGGAGAGCCCAAAGTCAGTGAGTTTAATGTGACCCTCATTGGAGATGAGCATGTTGTCTGGTTTTAAATCCCTGAGTCAAATGACAAAAAGGGATGTCAGTTTGTTAAAAAGACTAAAAATTGTTAGTAAAAATTCTCCTGCGAATATACCTGTGAATAATGCTGTGTCTGTGAAGGTAGTCCAGAGCGAGTGCGACCTCTGAAATGTATTTCAGAGACATGTCCTCATCAAAGTATCCGTAAATATGAAGAAGTGATTTTACATCTCCACCAATCAGATACTCCATCACCTAAAAAAAAGGAAAAAACATTACGTAAAGTATTAAGCTTTCGTGTTCAACACTTAAAAAGTAGTTCAATTTATCAAGTTAAACTAATGTTGATGAGACTTTTTAGTCATCAGAATAGTTCTGGAGAAATTTAGCATTGCGTAATAGGTCCTCTGCAGTGAATGGGTGCCATCAGAAGAACTGATTCAAACACCACAGTAATTACACGAGGGTACAATTTTACTTTCTGGGTGAACCGCACAGGCTTTCACGAGATTCATCCTTGTACGTACCAGATAGACTTTAGTCGCAGTTTGAAGAGAATAAAACAGGTGCACGATAAAAGGACTTTTACTGAGAGCCAGAGCATCTCTCTCAGCTCTCATCTGATCAGTCATGTTCTTATCCACCATGTCTGCTTTCTTGACCACCTGACAGAAAAAAAAAATATCAATGCTAACGGTTTAAAATAATTAAACAGTTGAGGAAAACTGAATGACATGATAAACAGTAACTATAATAAAAAAGTTAATAAACTTGGGATAAATTTTTTAACTTTTTGATCAATGATACATAGTAGAATATAACAATAAATGACCATGATAACACTGTACTTGTTTTAAATACCTTCACTGCATAGAGTTTGGAGTTGCATTTCTTTCTGGCGAGGTAAACCTTCCCAAAGGCTCCTCGACTGATAGGTTTGACAAGCACGAAGTCCTCGATGGAGGGAGCTTTCACCGCGCTGTTTGAGCCTTCAGACGACACTCCATGAGCTTCCATTTCTGACTGCCTCCTCAGATTTAATCCAACTAGTTTACTAACTGTTAGAGTAGATCACTAGTCTGTCGTATTACCGTGCAGTCTGACGATAGTCACTCCGAGAAGTACAAAAACGGCGTATTGTGATTATCGTGTTGGAAACCAAACACATATCGCCACAAATGCTTTTACACGCTACATGTAACGTTATACGTTTTGCATTAGTTTTTGAACAACACAGCCCGACGTTTAGTCCACCCCATCCATTCTCGCTGTTTACAGGCGCGACTCGTTTGTTTTGAAATTTGAAATGCGCGACATAAATTTGGGTCCTAAGCCGCAGCGGGTCAGCCGCCCCGAACGTTTAAAAATGAAATAGTAAACTGGAGGGAAAAAAAATATATGTATATATTATGCTTAATAGAGATCGTATAAGAGCTGATGTTTGATGCATACATTATATATTTTGTATTTTATTCTTATACTAGAAAATTACTGTTCAATTTCCGCTAAATTAATCAGGCAAAGACGTTGGCTACTTTGCAGGTCTTCAGTGGAGAGGAGATGAGGCGCCCTCTGCTGGCCAGTGACAGAATAAAAGCCCGAGCTCGTTATTCCTCCAGGGGACGCTCCGGCGGTTTAGAAATCCTAGAATGGTTTCTAGTTTTTTGATATTTATTTACGAAAAAATGAATAAAAATACAAACTACAGTTTTGGAAGCTGGCGCACAAACGCAATCTTTATTTAATATATCCTTAAAGATAATAATAATTAAACACTTTAATCCATCATCAACAGCGTTGGGAAAAGTAACAGGCATCAAGTCACGTGCTGCAGCAGCGTTTTGGATAATAACACAGGAGTCCAATTTATAATGAATGTCTGAGTCTGAGTACGAACAGTATAAAAGAAAACTTATAATCTTGCGAATCTTGATTCGTGCTAAATTTCACATACACGTGTGCAAAAAATTTAACCAGACCTCCCTCTTTTGTTTTCTTCACCCAAAAGAATTTGAAATTAAATCGATCCCGCTATTAAAGGCGTTATCTCTTTGTAGCGATCTTTAATGACATTTAAGTCTTCTTTTTTTTTTAATTTAGCGATTTATTAAACACCACTCTTTTTCTTTCTTTTAATTTTTTTTATTGTTTATCATTTATATGATGGTTTTATTACTTTTTATATAGGCTAATTGTTAGGCCTTAATTAAAAAATATAATAATAATAATTTAGCTGATTGCTATTGATTAGTATTTTATTCATTGTTCATATTTTACTAAATAAATGTTATTATTTAATATTGTAATAAGTTAATTAATAATTAATAAGTGTCATATCCAGCGTAGTGAGTTCATTATTATATCAAATTGTATTTTTTTAAAAAAGCCTTAGACTTGGCTAGATTGAATAACGTAAGAAAATAATCATTATATTTTCAGTGGCGGAATATTTTGATCACTAAAGTACATTTTATAATCTTATACCTCTCGAAACTAACTAGAGATGCACGAAACGCATAGGCTTACTGCCAAGCGTAACTAATGCATATATATTTCGCTTTTAAAGCCACGTGGTGGCGCTGTTATCGTTATTAATGTCAAAAATATTTGACAGTTGTGTTGTAAAGTGAATAAACTGAATTTAAAAATAATTCGCACGAAAAGAATTATTGCGTGCACATCGCAAGCAAAAAAATATTTATGTTCCATATCTTCCATGAATACACACACACACACACACACTTTCTCTCTCTCTCTCTCTCTCTCTCTCTCTCTCTCTGTCTGTCTCTGCATGTCTTTGATCACAGGTTCGGAAAAAGGCAGCTGTCGTGCTGCTCCCTCCTACAGAGCAGAACAAACGCTATATTCATCTGCCCCTGAAACTCCCCCGAGCAACTTCAGGACAGACGGAGGGAGCGCCGTAACATCGTTAACGCAGCCGGACGCAGACGCGCGCGCCGTCTGATCTGATCCGCTGTCAAGTCCTTACGATGTGGAAGACCTGCGGCGTCCTGCTCGCCTGGGCTCTGCTGCTCACGCTGCACGTGCGAGCTCAGACTCCGAACAGGTAAGTTTCTTCAGTCCTGATGCGGGCGCGCTGAAAGCTCGCGCGCGACCGCACGGACCTCACGGATACGCGCGAAAACAAACAGCGGTGTGTTTTACAATGACCGTTTGAGGCTTTGCTGTAGAAATGAACGCGGCATCGATGCAGATGTGTGTTTTTTTTTCCTTTGTCTCGTCTAGACAGAGCTTCACGTGTGGTGGGAATATCACAGGACAGTCGGGTGTTGTTGGTAGTCAGGGTTATCCGGGCGTCTATCCGCCGAATACCAAATGCGTGTGGAGAATTACAGTAAGTACGAAGAGACTGGTTTTTACGTATTCGGGTAAAAGAAACGCGACTGTACGTGACGTTTCGGCTTTAATAGACTACCATATGTTCATTTTCTGAAATAAAAAATCACTGCCTGGTAATGAATAGCGTTGAGGTCAATTTAGTTTTAGGCTTTGAACGCCGTGGCAAAAAATAAAACACTATGTGGTGTTGCCATGTTAAGTTAAATAAATGAATAAAAAGACAGACCAATCAGAAGTCAGTATGACAAAACGAACCAATCACTATGCAAATGTAGCATCCGCTGTTGCCATTTTGCGACCTTTAGTCGCAAAATGTTCCTGGATCGACATTCTCGTTGATACCGGAACAACATTCCAATTAACCAATCATATTTTTTTCTGGAAATATCATTTTATGCTCATGTTTGGGGTTAGGTGCTTCTACACTCTTGTTAATCAGCCATCATTTCCCACTGATTTTAGAAATATATACAGGGTAGGGTTAGGTTTGGGGGTAGAGATTGGGACAAGGCTGTATTTTTGGACGGTAATGTTTATCCAGAATCCACAAAAAATGTTGATCCAGGATCATGTCTTACTTGGCAAAATCTTTTGTATTCTTTGGGTTTAATATTAAAGGAACACTCCACTTTTTATAAATAGGACCATTCTCCAACTCCCACAGAGTTAATAAGTTGAAAACTGATCTGGCGACAGCGCTCTTAGCATAGCTTAGCTTAGATCATTAAATCCACTTAAAGCAGTAGTATCGCGTTTGAAAATGATCAAAGAGTTTCGATAAAAAAGAAAAATGAACAAAGTGTAAATTTCTCATTTTCTGACGCTCTTAGTACACAATATAACTACAGAAGAGTAAAGTTAAAATGGAAACTGGAAACTCTTTTTGAATGCGATGCTACTGGTCTAATTGGGTTCAATGATCTATGCTAAGCTATGTTAAAAGTACTATTGCCAGACACAGACTGGCTGAACAGATTTGGTAAAACTCAACTTAGGGGAGTTAGAGAATGAGTATATTTCCAAAAAACGTGCAGTGTTCCTTTAAGCGAAATGCTATCTTGATGAAAAGGAAAACCGTGGAAAAAATCGTCATTGGGCTAGTTTTGATTAGCAGTACACCTTTTGACATTGCTGGGTTTTCAGTTACGGAAGTCGTCATATTGGGGTAACTTTGAGAGCAGTGGATGGAAGAGTACCACAAATATATTTTGCATTCCCATTTGCGCAAAAGGAAAACCTCTGCAATAGTGTTTTCAAGACTTGCATTCAAAGGAAACATTGACAGAGACGGCAGTCAGAACGATGACAGATTTAAATGCAAACATTATTAAAAAAATGAGAGGATTCATGTTGCTGATGAAAGTCTTGTAAAGAGTTAGTTTTTTGGCTGGTTTTATTTCAAAGACCTGGCAACCCTGAATCCATCTGCAGTACACTTTCAGAGGAAAAAGGTACAAAAGCGGTCACTGTGGCTGTACTGTGGCTTTTAAAAGTTACTGATATGTATGATTTTGGTACTTTTAGGTACTAGTATGTACCATTTTAAGCTACCAATATACCCTCTTAGTGGTAAATAAGGTATATAGTTGCACTTCTTGAAAATGTACAGGCTCAGTGACATCTTTTGTACCTTTTGTCTTAAAGTGATATATGTCCAGGAATGCATCCACACAACTCCTGCACTCATAAATAATGTACTTTATGTACAGAACGTCTTCGCTGAATATAGTACATGCTGTTAAAGTTTGTCAGACACTCTGTGAACTGCACATTATATGCTAAAAAAAAGCTTGCATTCTAGACAGGCAGATAACACGGGTTTTATCAAAGTTTTAATGTGTATTTATGTGTTGTTAGATTACAAAAGTAAAGTAAAATTAGGAACGCGAATACTGCATGTACTGTAATGATGATGATGCAATAGAAAGTCATGGCGAGAATCAGTATGTGTGTGGTTGTGCTCTGACTTTGGTTTGGCCGCTGGCCTCATTACATCCTTGTGGCAACTCCAGACTCATTCTAACTTTTTATTGCATTGCCATCATTGCATATAAGAAACTCAGCTGGTGACCTGTCTGACTAAGAGGGGTTTTTTTTTCCACCTTATTTTAAGAACCTTAATTATGCTGCGTAACGTTTTCCATGTTGCTGCAGTAAAATACATGCTACAATGTATGTAATGTTTTCTCTTTTCTAAGCCATGAACCAAACCCACCGACCGCAACACCGCAAGCGTTTCTGCAAGTCATTTCTAAAATGCAAAGAAACGTAGACACTTCCATAGTCACAATAGGATGTTAAACACTACAGTGTATTTTTTAAAAGCGCAAAATGTGAACATTTTGCTATAAAATTTGCGTAATTTTATTTCAGCTAGTTGGAAATGCTTTGAAATATCTTCCGTTAGTCACGCTTGACTCCTGTCTGAGAATGACGTGATCAAATCAGACATGTGCATGAATATAAAGTCTGCCAGATGTTTGTGAGCTCAAGCGCATTCTGAACTATTTGGGTCTCTGTGACATCCGTTTCTTGCAGGTTCCAGAGGGCAAAGTGGTTGTCCTCTCTTTCCGTTTTCTCGACTTGGAGAGTGACAACCTGTGCCGCTACGACTATGTGGATGTTTACAGCGGCCATGCTAATGGACAGCGTCTCGGCCGCTTCTGTGGGACGTTCAGGCCAGGAGCCCTTGTTTCTACGAGCAACAAAATGCTTGTTCAAATGGTTTCTGATGCCAATACAGCTGGCAGCGGCTTCCTGGCTGTGTACTCCGCTGCCAACCCAAATGAACGAGGTAAGAACATTGTAAAAATGGACCATAAAATTGGCAGATAACAACACTGGCTTGCTCTGTTCAGTTCTGCAGAGCCAAAGGTGTTTAGTAGATGTTTAGTGTTAAATTAACAGTTTGTTATTTTTTTGACATACCACCCTTCCCTTACTTGCAGGTATTATAAATAAAAGGATTGTGTTTAAGAGGGCAAAGGTCGATTTTAATGATCGTTTAAGAGCTATCTGACAGCTCATAGAAGTCAGAGGTCAAGAAAATGCAGGGGGAAGAGAAATTAATCTGAGACGAAACGGTTTCCGTTAAGTTAATCACCGAAAGATTGACACAAAATGGAAGGAGAGCCTGGTTTTAATTTGACTAGTTGAACATAAAGGGATTTTCTCTGCAGGTCTGACAGTTTATTTAGACTGCTCTGTAGGAGCGGGGAAGCTGAAGATCGTCGCAGTGTCTTTTGTAGCATGATGTGGAATTTCTCGCAGACGGTTTTCCAGTGATTCAGTGATTGGTCAGACCCCCGGAGGCCGTCTTGCTCGGAGTAAGTGTATAAGCCGTGAGACGTCTGCTTGGCCTGAGCAAGACAGCTGGAATTTTAATGATTTAGATTCTGTTTTTGTCCGTCAGTAGTTGACAGACAGTTGATGTTGACAGACAGTTGGAAGCTTGCAATCATCATCATGATCGCAGATGTTATGGTTTCGGCAAAAAGGAAGAAAAAAAGGTTTTCACCGTAAATAATAATAACAGTAATAATAAATAGTACTTTTATATAATTGAATTCAATAATTATTTCATTTATGGCTACACTTGATTTTGAGAGACATTCTCCTAAGTATTAGTATATTTGTAACTACATGTCAACCGATTATCATGTAATACCGATATCAATATTAGGGACTAAAAAAAGGACTGATATTAATAAATCGGCCGATATTCTTAGTGTATATTATAGTACAGTTTGGACACCTCCCATTTGTGTATATAGAATACAGTATATACCTGAAACAGAATATATACACAGGTGCCACTCGGTTTAGTTAGAATGTCATGGAAAAGTTAATTTATTCCAGTATTTCAGCTCAAATTGTGAAACTCGTGTAAACTCAAAGTAGTTTAAGTTTTTGGTTCTTTAAATTGTGATCAGAAATCGTCCGCATTTATAGTCTCTTGGTTTTTTAAAAACACAATGAACCAACACCAGCAGATGACATTGCACTGAAATCATCACAGACTGTGGAAACTTAATACTGCACTTTAAGTAAATTGGGCTTTGAGCTTCTCCACCCTTCCTCCAGACTCCAAATGAAATACAAAGCTCTCATCTGAAAAGAGGACCACTGGGCAACAGTCCAGTTCCTCTCCAGGTAGGACGCCTGTGACGTTGTTTGTGGTTCGGCAGTGGCTTAACAAGAGGAATACGACAACTGTAGCCAAAGTCCTGGTGGCTTTTGATTCTTGAATCAGTTGGTTGTGCATCTTTTTCTTCTTTCTTTCCACACTATTTCACTATTTCATCAACTTTCTGTTAACATGCTTGGTTACAGCACTCTGTGAACAGCTAGCTTCTTTGGCAACGAATGTTGGCTTACCTTCCTTGTGAAGGGTGCCTATGATTGTCTTCTGGACAACTCTCAGATCAGCAGTCATCCCCATGATTGTAACCTAGTGAACCAAACTGAGAACCAAACCATTTTCTAGGCTCAAGAAACCTTTGCAGGTGTTTTGAGTTAATTAGCTGATTGGCATGTCACCACATTTCAATGTTTTTGAGATTGTGAATTGGTTTTTGTTAAATGAGTCTAAAACATTACGATTAAAAAAAACCAAAGTCTTAAAGTACTTCTGTCTTTCTGCATTGATTTTATTTGATGCACAATTAAGTTTCACATTTTTTAAACTTTTCCATGACATTCTAATTTACTGAGATGCACGTGTGTGTGTGTGTGTGTCTGTGTGTGTGTGTGTGTGTGTGTCTGTAAGTGTGTGTGTGTGTGTGTGTGTGTGTATGTATGTGTGTGTCTGTGAGTGTTCAGGTTATTTAACAATAAACTTTATTCTCTAAAATAAACCTGACATCAATGCACTTAACACACTTTGCATCACTTATTATAAATAATTTTAAACTATAACTATATATATAACTATAAATATAACTGTAGAGCAACAAGCTGCGGCCAATCCAACAGGAACAGGTTTATGCAGGACGCTTTTATAAATGATTATTAATTTTTTTAAATTAAATAATTTAAAATGAATAAATAATAATAATTGTAATATATTTTTGTTATTTTCTGATAATCAAATGAACATGCGCATGAGGATTAAACTTTTTACAGTTTAATATTCACAGGCACAATATCACGATTTGATCACGAAGCGTACAGACCTGTTTTTTTATTTATTCATCACAAATATGACGGGGTGCTACTAATGTAGCAAATGGGTATGATAAGCTCATGGTCAGAGTAAAAGACGGGACATTGTATATTTATTGCATTTTTGTGTCTCACCAAATGCAGTGTTAAAGCGCTTTTAAGCGGATTCAAGCCACCACCGCACTGCTGTCTAGACGGCAAAGACTTAACTTTTCAATCTGCTACATTACTGACAAACTGTCATGTTTAGGCATGAGTGATCCCGACAAGACAAGCGTGAGTTCTGGGATGCGGCGTGGCTGCTTAAAAACATCTGCAACAGGCTCATATCGGTCGATAAAATCTGCAAAACATTATATCGGTCGGGCTCTTAACTAATACCAGCTAACTTTAACGCTTTTGCATATACATATATATCGCAATCTTTCACATTAAGTCTTCATATTAATGTGAAAACAACAAAGACTTCAGACTTTAGTGGTAGCTTTTAAGTTATAATCACTGATACCAATACATTGGCTGCTATTACATTGAAAGCTGTGACTCAGATCTGACATGTACATTCATAGTTCAGTTCAAACTTTATTATGAAATGATACAGATTACAGCACACTTGTCATATTTGATATACGATATATAACTGATATATAGCCTGACAACATCTCCTCTGACCCCAGTTCACAGTTGTTTCTGCAGCTGTATCATTTCCGAAGTTCTTATGACTAGCCTCATATTCTCTGGTGCAAAATCAAGTCACAAAGCCTTTGGCAGGATTCGGGTTCTAGAAGCAGGAGGTCTGGATAAAAGGTCTCAGATGAGAAAAAGGATCAAGTCTGGAACCTCACATGATATATTCGCGTATAAAACAAGTCTGTATACTCTCTCATAATGACAAGACTGTAGGGAAGGACGTTTTAAAGCCGGCCGAAAATGATGCTGTGCAATTATCTCGTGCATTCCTTTTAATTAGGGGCGAGCGACCTCGCGCTGGATGCTCAGGCTGTGTTTAGAGTTATTTTCGTGGAATTTAAAAGAGGAAACATTTAGCAAACTTCTGTGTGGATGGATGTTTACAGGAGATCAGTACTGTGGTGGGAGATTAATGAAGCCGGCGGGAACCTTCAAGACCCCCAACTGGCCAGAGAAAGACTATCCTGCTGGAGTCACATGTTCTTGGCATATAGTAGCCCCGAAGAACCAGGTGGGCTCATTTGTGTCTTTGCATATTACAGTTTCTTTATTCTAACTTGAATGCAGACATGAATAATACTTCGGAAATTGCCCGTTTGATTACAGATTATAGAGGTGAAATTCGAGAAATTCGATGTGGAGAGGGACAACTACTGCCGTTATGATTATGTAGCAATTTTTAATGGTGGAGAAATCAACGATGCTAAAAGAATCGGGAAATACTGTGGTGACAGCCCGCCAGCGTATGTATCACATCAGTCGTGTCAAATCAGATCATTTTAAAATATCAACAAGCAGCTGTTTTCATTTTACATTTACATTTCTCTCCTTTAGACCCGTGTTCTCAGACGGGAATCAGCTCTTCATCCAGTTCCTCTCGGATCTCAGTTTAACAGCGGATGGCTTTATTGGTCATTACAAATTTAGACCCAAGAAGTTTTCCTCCACAACCATTCCACCAACCACGACAGCACCGCCCACCACCACCAGACCGATACGTGAGTACACTGCTGAGGGCAATTCTCTCTAATCATGTATGCAGTCGCTGACCTTAATGTTAGGCTACATTACAGGGGTCGCCTTAGGGTTAAACGTCACGTTTGAAGTCATGTTTATTTATTTATTTTAGTTAGTCATTCTCATTTTTTTTCCAACAATTAGGCCATGTCAAATTATTATTATCAAATCACCCATCATTACGTGAAACAGAAGACTGGAGTATTTATTTTATTTATTTCCCACATTTTTCCGGATTCCTTGAATTGTTATTAATGCTGTTTTAATGGTTGAAACTTAGGTCATTTAAAAGCTGTTTATTATTAATTAAAATAATGTAACTTACAATATGATTTAAGTGCAAAATTAATTAAAAGTTAAACATTGCATTTTTATAAATTATTGTTTTAAAAATATTTTTTTCCAAATTTTAAATAATTTTCTGTTGCATTATTTGTTTCTTTTTTGCAATTTTTCCATTTTAATGATTTATTTCAATTTTAACAATGAAAAAGCATGTCTAATCACTTTAATACATGTTAACAATTAAACTTTTACATTTCTATTATAGTGTGTATATATATATATATATATATATATATATATATATTTTTTTTTTTTTTTTTTTTTAATCCTATTTTTATTTCCAATAATTAAACGTTGTCACCAATCATCATGTGACACACAAAACTGAAGTAATGATACTGAAAATAAGAATCAATTATGATTTGCCTAAACTTTTGTAAACTAAAGATAAATTTCTAAAAATGACCAACTGGCCTAACTCTAAAATTATTATTTTTTAACTGTGTTAAACTGAACTGGAAGTACAACACCGCTAAAGTATTATTTAGCCAAAAAATGAATGAGCCAAAATATTTATCAAATGATTAGTTTGCTGTCCATTCATGGTAACCTAAGCAGACAAACCTTTGGCATATATACTCGTTGTTTTATTAGGTAAAATTCATCCTTTGATTTATTTAAATTATTTATTTTAATAAATACATGCATAAATGACAAAGAGCAAGTTTACATCCATTTCGTCTTTATCCTATTTCTGAAGCTCGTACCTAACCCTCACTTCCTGGCTTTTTGCACGCACATACTAAAAGATAAGCTCTGCTGGCTCAGAGTCAGTAAAACAACTTTTTGAAGTTTTTTTTTTTGCTATCTCTGCTCTTTTCTCCAGCTTTGAAGTACTCTGCAGCGCTGTGTCAACAGAAATGCAAACGGAAGGGAACCCCTGAGAGCCACTACTGTTCCAGCAACTTTGGTAAGAGAAGCCCTTTGCAGTTGATACTTACTTTTTTTGCTGAGACATGAAGACCCCTCACACACACACACACACACACACACACACGAGGTGGGACCTTGTGAGTTGTTCGCATTTTGTCTATGATCTAAGTACATGTTTTTTTTTCCCAGCGCGCTATCTTTGGCCTGCTGGTTTGTGTCAGTGTGTTTCAAAAGATTCCTTGAGCATTTTTTGCCATCAGCACACTGGATTTGTGTGTAGGATACAGCGCTCTTGTGTAAACAGACTGCAGTGGACTGTGGGTAAACTGTTGGTAAATGGGAGTGTTTATTCAGTCCAGTCGCTGGAACAGGTCTGCAATGTTCGTGACCAGGAGCGAGCAGATATTTCATTCTGATTTCTGCTGTTTACTTGGATTTGCATACGGGGAAGTCCTGTGGTTCGGCGGAGAGCAGAGTCGCGTTGAGAAACGACAACCGAATGTGAACGACGGTGGAAAATTACGTGCATGTTAAGGCAAATTTGTATAATCGCAGACTTTATTTACCATCCAACCTTGCAGAAACGAACAAACGCGAGTCTGGGGTGAAAATACGCTTTCAAATAACAGACATAAGCCATATTTGACGTTTCACAAATTTACAAGCTGCTGCTTCTAGTCCTCGGTCTATCAGAAGAACAAAAAGCATGTCATTTAGTGACTTTTTAATATAATAATTATGACTTTTTTATCGCAATTGTCAGAATTATATTATATAAACTTACAATTGCGTCATAATTACGTGATGCATTTAAATTACAAATAATTTTGGAAAAAAAGGGCTTAATTACGGTGGTCAGAAAAAAGTCAGAATTGTATGATATATATATATATATATAAGTCAGAATTGTGAGGTTATTTCACACAGTTCTGAGGGAAAAAAGTAATGTAAAAGGTTGTGAGAGAAAAGGCAGATTTGCAAGTATGTAAATAAATTTGCTTTTCTCGCATCATTTTATTTTTTAATCAGAGGCAGAAATGGGTTTCCATAATTTTCTTTATTTGCTGAAATTAAGAAAAGACAATAATAAAGACAAAAATGTTGCCAAATCCTACACTTTAGTACTCACAAAGGTGTTTTTTTGTTTTTTCGACCCATTAGTGATCACTGGGACGGTCATCACGGCTGTTACTCGAGGAGGTAGCATGTATGCCACCATCTCCATAATCAATGTCTACAAGGAAGGTAACCTTGCTATCCAGCAGGCTGGCAAAACCATGAGCACAAAGATCGTCATCCTTTGCAAGAAGTGCCCCTACGTCAGACGAGGTAAGCGAGACCACGGAGATGTGGTGTATATGTACGTGAAAACTGAGCTTCATATGCACACAGACAAATTGCATACTAGATTTATGAGAAAACTGCAAAAAATCCAGTTTTGCTTATCAATACCGTGAGTTTTCATACTATTCATACTCATTTTCATGAGACTGGGCTCATCACTGTAACCTCTCGTACCGAATACATAACTGTGTTCCTGTTAGTAGTGCTTCTTTGTTTGTCATTCGAAGTCAACCAAATATTGGTTTATTTTGCACTTCTTTTCTGAGATCAGCATCAGTTAACCACAAACCGATTTTCTGTTAACTCAACTGTGAGCTATGTTTGCCGGTAAGATAAAAAATAGTAAGCCAAACGCTGCACAAATGTTTGCTAAACAAAAGGATGCCTTGTTGTATTTTGCCAATTAAAGAAAGTCCGCTAAATTCAAGAGTTGCTGTTAAATGCGCAGTCGGTAGTATGGCGTCGGTTTAACTGTTTCTCCACCATCGATTGAATTCGATGCCATTTATGGGACAACACCTGCCTGAAAGCGACAGAATTTTCTAGCTTTCCGTGTTTTCACTGTTTATGGTAGGGGGCACTGTCGTGCATCTTCTAAAGGAGTACAGAATCACTGGATCGAAACAGGTGAAGAAGCAGAAATGTGTAAAATAACACGATCATCACGTTATGCAGCATATACTACCTAACCTTACTGAATAAAATGTAAACTCGGGAAATGATTTAGGACTGTGCAAGCTTTCGAGGTGCTGATGGAGAACTCTACTCCATCGTTGTTCGGAATCGAATCCAATAATTTGTATTTGACAATTAGATTTTCTCAGCTTTTTGTTATATTTTTTGAACTAAACTTGCTCACATGCAAGTGTTCATGAATAAATAAGAACCCAAAATAAAATGGCTTTCTGTTTAATAGCTTAGATGTTCAAATTTGGTGCAAATGATCAAAAATGTTGGCGGTGGCTGGAGCCTTAAAAAATGTTGGAGAAACAGTTGTTTCACATGAGGGTAAGAAATAAATAGTATTTTGGGTTACTCTTTAATTTTTATTGGGTTACACTTTAGACAAAGTAACTTTGTAACTACGTGTCAACCACATTTCAACTAATTCTCATTAATTAGCAACTAAATGTCTACTCACTTTCAGAGTAGACCGTTAGGGTAGGTTTAGGGTTAGTAGAATAAATTGAGATGTACTTGTAAAGTGTCTGATAGTCAGTATTTTGTAGTCCCATCAAAATAAAGCGTTAGAAGATATTAAGCAGACAGTCTACTAATACTCTAATGACTGCTAGTTGACATGTAGGTATAAAATGGACTATTAAAATAAAGTGTTCCTGAATTTTGGCAAGCAGTGGTGTTCCATCAGTTTGTTCCATGTTTGAAACAATATAAGCAAATAACGGCTAAATTAATTTCCACTAAATTTGTTTCATTTAAGTTGGTGGTGAATTAGTCAGCCCATTAAATAGTACTTAGCCCACTGTCAAAGTGTTTTTACGACAATATCTCACTGTCATATGTTTATGCAGTATATAAACATATGGAGTGGATAGTGCAAGTGAGGCCCCAGAGAAAAGCTGATCCAAAGCCCTTCCTGAATGTCTCTGCCGTTCCGTCACTGCATTCAGGTTTTTTCTGTGTGGTGTTGCTAGGTTTGAACTACATCTTCATGGGCCAGGCAGATGAGGAGGGCCGAGGAACGATCGCCCCCGATCATTTCATCATGGCTTTCAAGGCCAAGAACCAGAGGGCCTTCAACATGCTTAAGAACAAACGCTGCTGAGTTCTTAAAAGGAGATCTCTGGTCTTAAAATCCACACATGGGAGTGTGATGTCTTCATATTTGCCCTGCATGTCCCAACTTCCTTCATTGACTTCCTTAGAGGAGCCCAAGGACTGTTGAAGCACATGGCGCATGCCTGGTTGGGCTCTCGTGGTTCCTGCTTCTCTTCTTACTGTTGTGATGAGCTTTAAAATGGCAGCAAGAGCAAAAGTAGTAAGACATGGCAGGTGAAGAAAAGTTAAAATGTACAGATCAAGGTGATGGTGTTTCGAATGCCACAGTTTACAATGTAGTTCTAGATTTTTGATCAAATAGCAAAGTTAGAGGAGCTTTGTTGATGATGTCTAACAGGCAATAAACTAGTAGCACACCTTTGAAATCATGCTGGATATGTTACATTTTGTCTATAAAATATTTTCATAGAAACCGATACCTAATGGTAAGTGTTAAGTTATAAATTATTTGAAAAAAGAAAGAAAAAATTAAAAAAAAAATAAAGTTCATTATCAGTTAAGTCTTCATATTGTCTTCATGATTTTTGGGGAATTTGTTTATTGCATTTTTGCCAGAATCAGATTTCAACTGCTTTGAAAAGGAAAGCTTTTTTCTTAAAAGAAGCTTTCAAAATTCAAAATATTCAGGTCGTTTACATGGTCATGTCAGAACATCTGTTTCTAAAATTGCCTAGGGCTCGGAGTGCTTGACTTAATAAACTCTTGAAAGCGACATATTCTATAAGTATTTTCAGGTTTATTTTTAAGAGTTTCTTTTCAGCATCAAAATGCCACAAAAAACAACACATTAAATATTCTTAGACGTTTTCAACCCCGCTCCTGTGCTCCGGTGGGTCCATCCTGTGGAGTTAAGGTCTAAACCTAATCAAACACACCTGAACCAGTCACTCAGAATCTTCATGATCACAGGTTAATAAAAGGAAATAAATGTTGCAGGGTTAAAGACTGTTACTTTACAATACATGAATGTGAATTAGTCTTAAAATACATAATCAAATACTGCAAGTTACTAAGAACTTATGCAAGTTCAATATAAAACATTTCTTCATAATAAATGTTATTTATTTGAAAAGAATGACACTTTAGAAAAACAAGTGGGATGCAAGAATATTACATAAGTTATGATTCCGCAGGCTTTGGTGTAGAATAAACAGAGCTTAATACTATTCCAGTACAGTCCCAGGACTTTTTTCGTCTTCCAAAGAAAAAGAAGAAGAGTGGTGTTAAGCATGCTGGGTCGCTTTTATTAAATGCACATGGCTTAGCTTCGGGGGTAAAACATGGCGTATTTGGAGGTGCGGAAACCCAAAAGGTCCCTCATTTCATTGCGGAACTTGGAGAGGTCTTGGCGCAGATCATTGAGGTTCTCTACTGTGGCTTGGTCCGTGCTCTGCATCTTCTGCCTTGTGGAGGTCAGGTAACGGTGAACGAGACAGCACATAATCTTCTGATAGTTCTCATCTCTTTTCTGTTTGAGGTTCCTCCATTCCTGGAAGCAAAGTTTTAGAGGATCACTGGTAAGCTGAATGTAAGGCATGATGTGTTTGCAGCTTGCCTTTCTTCAACTAACATGGTGCCAATTACAAGTTACTCCTTTTCCACAAAAATGGTAGGTAATGCTTAGGCAAAGCTTTTGCAAAGTGGTGTCATTTTTCCACCAAATTTAGAAATTAAACTGTGACATAGGATGTTATGTTGCCACGTGTTAATTACATTAATATACAACCAGCCCAAAGATAAACATGGCCCTAGAAGCAGGATTGCTGCAGATTTTAGCACCACCTGATCTTAACTATCTGGTTCAGTTGTATTTCAATTATGTTTAAAGTCAAAGCTTTGTGGGTGCATGATTGGCATCCCTAGTGCTACCACCAGTTATGGTGGTGTTCGTAGTTCTGAGAGTAAGTCTTGCATACCGACAGTTCTCATAAACCAGGGGTGTCTAATTCTTTTCCTGGAAGGCCACTGTCCTGCAGGGTTCAGCTAAGTAAACTCTGCATACTAGAAGGTATGTTCCAGCAGGTGTGTGTCGAGGTAAGTTGTAGTGAAACTATGCAGGACACTGACCTTCCAAGACCCCTGTCCAAACCCGAGTTTAGCTCTAACACACCTACATGTAGGTTTCTAGTAATCCTGGATATCTTGATTAGATGGTTCAGCTGTGTTTACTTGGTTTTTTTAACTAAATTGTGCAAGAAGGTGGCCTTCCAGAAACAGGATGGAACAACTCCTTCATAAATTTTGAGCTCTCTGTTGCTCTTGCTCTCGAGAGATTGAAACGAACCTAGCAGATTTACCATCTTAATTTTGCGTTTGGACAGGTGGACATATGGACACCATCAGAGCAGGTTTGGAGCTAATCTAACGATAGTCCATATACCAGTAAATAAAAACTAGCAGATTTTCCCAGATGTAAGTTCACATATGTCTTACACACCTTGAGGCTATTCTGTCTCTTGACCTTTCCAGTTGAAGTGTGGGAACAGATCCATTTGCTCAGACTGATGACCAGGTAACACACGGTCTTGGGAGAAGGGAGGATGTTAAAAGGTGGAGGCAATGTGCACTTGTCATCGAAGTAGCTGAGCCACAGCTTGGCCCGGGCAAACTTCCACTCCTTATCTTCGTGATTCTGCAAGCAGATAAAATCATCAAGATGCGATAATGCCTTCTGTACCTGTTGCAACCTGCCTGATTCATGTTTCCACACGCACAAGTGCCTACACGTATATGTACTCATTCACATCTTCCTCAGACACAGAGCAGTATATTTGAAGATTGATATCTGTTACTATTCCCATTTATCACAATTGTGAGTGATTAGTCACATTGCACCTGATTTTGTGCCCATAAGCAATGTTGTGCAAGCTAATCAGAGGTTGTTGAGATGAACAGGAATGCTAAATCTCTGCTGCCCCCATCAGGTTTGGATGACCCGTAGTGTATATATTTTATTAAGACTGAATACTTGAAACTTTTATTAAATATTCTTGTCAGGAATACAATTATGGTATCATCATCTATCATGTTAAGAAAGCATCAAATCATTTCAAGGGTCACTTACGGCAATCTGTCTGAAGCTCTTATGCAGCATGGCCACCAGGAGTTTTGTGAGAACAATGACTACAACAATGTTGTAGGTACCGACGATAAGAGCACCAACAAATGACCGCAGCTCCTCCGTGTAGCTGATCCTTGTAACAAACAGAGCCACATGCGCCAGGGAAAAAATGTACCAGAAGAGGGCGTAACATGTCCCCATGAACCTGGAAAAAGTTAAAGATAAATGAGCATGGCAAACGATTTCTTTAGAACAGATTTCATTTTTTTTGTTAATTTTTTTGCATCTTTAGAACAATGGTTTATGGTCATATCCCAGATCAAACCCTAAACCATTGCTGTCTACTTCTGAGTCTGCACTTTTGTGATGTAATTCTGCTTTGACCGTTGTGTAGAAGTCGAAAGGGAGCTTAGAGACCACAAAGGGGCTCATAAGCACCATAAGAAATTTTGTGAAATTAATGGACACGTAAATCTGGTGGCTATTGCAAGACCGCAAGTGCGCATGAAGTGTGCCAGTTGGGACAGCCTGTGTCATAGAAAACTAAAAGTTTTGTCTGTCAAATGCTTTTCAAATGGGTCATATCATGAGGAAGAGCTCTGAACTCAAAATTTCTTCTCTGGACCAACAAGAGCAACTAAGATGCAAAAACTAACTTTGAAAGAAAAAAAGTGCCCAATATGTCCCCTTGAACTATTAAATTCTCTGATGAGTGTAAATGAGATGAAATAAAATGTACGTGTGAAAGGTGTCGATGCTCTGCTCTCGACAGTAGATGCCCTCACAGTCGTTGGTTGTATTTTTGGAGCTAGATAGGTCCTTGTCTTTTCCATATAGTTGTGTCAGGCCAATGGTGAAAGAGATGAGTACAAGCAGGAATAAGCCAAGAAACTTCCCGAACTCTTGTAGCATCTGGCCCATGGAGATCTGCAATGACAAATACATTTTACAAGCCCTTCCACATCCAAGCCTGAGCAGTCCAGATTGACTTACAAACAGAGACACCATAGGGATCTAGAAAGGTTCCTATAACAAGAAATATTCCAAGTTAAATACAACTTAAGGTCCACTGTCATCATGCAGTGTTGTTGATTACTAAAGAAAAATATTTTGATGCATTGCTGTTTGGAGAAAAGAAGAAAAATTAAATTTTAACAGTTTTATTGTTCATGAAGTAATGGTTTTTACTGGAGTCCATATAAAACGATATATAATATAAAATGACCAATGGATAAATGACAAAAATGATGATAACAAGTGGTAACACTTTAGAATAGGTAGCACTCGTTAGCTATTGACTACGACGTTTCCCTCAATAAGTTCTTAATTTTCTGCTTATTAATAGTTAGTGTGGTAGTTAAGTTTAGGTATTGGGTAGGATTATGGATGTAGAATAAGGTCATGTAGAATAATGCATTGAAATATGCTTAATTAGCACTAATAAATGGCTAATATTCTAGTAGTATGCATGCGAATATGCAACTAATGTGTAACCATAAAATAAAGTCTTACCTTGTAAGTATAACTGTTGCAATTTTTTAGCTTGTTTGTCGTTGTTGATACTTTTTTTAGAGATGATCATGGAAATGGTTTTAAACATTAAGTAAAGAAACAAGTTTATTTTAAGTGGTGGATGTCATTTTAACTAATTCCATACATAGGATAACAACTAGTCACTGATTAACACAGCTCGGGTAAATATTGGTTTGGCCCATTAGGGGGTAATGGCAGGGGAACATTTCCTGGTAACTAAATTAAGCAACCCTTACCTACAGTGCACACATACAGTAGACTAGCTTTTTTAAGGTGTCTGCCTCTATCCGTGCTTTCTAGATTCCACTGGCCTTTCCAGTGTGGGTTGAGGTAAGGGACAAGATTCCTTGTGATGAATTCCTTGTGTCAAGTCTGACTGGTGAACCATAAAGTCCTGTACTGTGTGTTTGCTCTGAAACATAGCCAGGATTTGGGGGATTTTTTTTTTTCAATAACTCCCATTAAACAAATTCATTTTCTTGTCACTCTCAAACCCCTGGTAGGCATTTTCCACATCTAATATTTTTCAACCTTTTTTGAACCATGCTATTTGCAGTGGCCATTTGAAGTGTATGTTTCTAAAGCCCCAGATCCAACCTCTGAGCGATTTCGCTGACCGAACTTTTTTGAGTATTCGATTTAAAGCCTCCTTTTAATGAAACCTTGCTTTAATTAATATTATTAGTATTCATTTAAAAAGTCATTTATCAACTGCAATAGAAAGTACCAGTACAGAAAATGAAAAAAAAACAGATTTTTGGAAAGATACCAGCATATCCTATCAGGCATTGATGTTGGACATGATGTCGGAAAGACGTTGCATTACGGTTGAAAATTAAAATCAGGTTGACATTAGTATTTGACGTTGAATTAACGTTGGATTTTGGTTACACAACCTAAAAACAACGAATATCAACATCAGCTGACATCTGTATTGGACATCAATTTAACATTGACATTAGACGTTGAATTTACGTAAAAAATGTAGTTTACCTGACGTCGCAACCAAAACTCACAATAATTCAAACAATTACTATAGTTATAATAACAGTCAGTTTGATATTTCAACTCTAGCCCTCAAAGAAAGAAATATGTCCTCAAACGTTTATCCAGAGGTGAGTCAATGCTTTCCACTTATCTTTCCTTGGGGAGATTTACTGGACACTAGACTAGCCAAATAATGAAGCAGGAGGGAGTAAATGTCTGCCTACCCAGTCTGACTTTGTCATTCTTGTATCTTTACATCATATGTTTGTATGGTAGAGGGAGTATAGAAAGCATTTAAGCATGTGGGAAGATTAATGCATTTATAGAAAAGCAATAATACAAGGCACTTTCCTCTAAATAACTTGAGTTGGGTGTGTGTTCGTGTGTCGATCCATTACAGCTGAGAGTGTGTGTTTGTTCATATGCATCATTCCAACCACACTCCTTGAGCGAATTACTTTTCCGTACAGCGGGGCCAGACGCTGATGTCAGTCTAAGAGCACGTGCTGGAGAGCAGAGATACACTCGCACATAAACTCTGGACTGACATGGTGTTACTCATGCCGAATGCCGGAGTCCTCTGAGAGGAGCAGTGCGGTATTATGCAACCTCTCTGAAATTACAAGAAGATGCCTGCCGAAGTCGGTTATACCGGCTGAATCTCACGAAGATTGGAAGACTGAAAAAGCATAGCATTAGCATTGCCATAGTCAAGGGTTCAGTCGAGGCAGAGCAATACTGAACATCTAAACAAATATATGCATGCTCTGACAGCTTATCTTTCATCGTTCTTCTAGATACGATCAAAATTTACTTTAACAAGTGCATGTTATTTGCTTAGTAAGAGAATTATAAAAGGCCAATCCAAGACGTGTTATAGGTTGCCCACCACAATGGCTGGAGGCGAAATTCCCAGCTCACTCTTAAAAATGTGGGATCTTTATTGGCATCTATAGAGAAACCTTAACATCCATGGTCCCTTTGAATTGGTTTGTCTTCACAGTGGAAAATGGTTCTTTAGATCATCTAATCAATCTTATCACTGAATGTTTCTTTGGAGAACCCATTACTGCCAAAAATACCCCCCAAAAAACTCTTAGAAACTTTATTTTTTAAGAATTTACTAAGAAAAAAAGACCTGCATTTGGCAGGTGGGGAATGTTCCTTCATGAGATTCACCCCTGCACTATAAACTGGACATTTCCAGCAATAAATCCCTATAAATTAGAAATGAAACTCCATGGCAGAGATCCAAGAACACAGAATTGGAAGACTACTGAGATAATTGAAAACAGACATTTTCAGCACTGATTAGATACACAGGAAAAATGAGAGATCTCTCTGGCGTTATCGGCCTGACCGCTGAGCATTACGTAACAGAAGAAAAAGACTGGAGTGGTTAAACGCTCTCTTGTTTGTGGCAGTAAATGGATAAAAAGTACAGACAGAGGAAGTTGTGATTACCTGTAAAGGCCCCAAGATGGAGCTGGTGGTGTACATGAAGAACAGACGGAGATAGCTCAGAACATTGGCGAACGCAAAAAGGCCTTCGGCAACCAAGAGGGGGTGGAATGCATCCCAGTTTTTTCTGTATACTGACGGCTCTTCCTTAACGTTCTTGAACTGAAGCAAAGGACAAAGGAAATGCTAAATGATGTAATTTCTGCAAAATAATTAAATATTACAACATACATCATTAAACATGCTTAAAAGTAAACTAGTCTTGAATAACTTGAATAAGTGCTCAGAATAAAATGTTCTGGACGGGGTTTATACCATGCTGTGAGCCACCACTTTTAGGGCAAAAGTGGCCAAATAAAGCGAGTTCATGACAAAACTCAGCTGGTTCCGTGACTCTTCCAGGAAGTCCTCCAACCCTTCATACCACAGACGCTTCACATCAGACCACACCATGCCTGCAGAGAGAGGAATTCGCCATCAGTGCAAAGAATCATTCAAGCAGCAAATCAGAAATTCCTTACAGCTGGAGGTTTTCAATCACCTGCCAGGGGCAATGTAACTCAAAGAACCGTGCCTGGCAGAAATATTAATGAAAGCTATTTGAAGAAAACGGTAAGTGCAAATAGTGGCCTAACCCTTACAATTTTGAACCTGCTGATCAGTAAAGGTGTCCCTGGCGGCTAAGGAATCTTTGCATGGTTTTCAGCATAGTAATGATGTCATTGTCACAAGTACTTGTATAAGCCAAAACTTGATATAGGTTTTGGCACTTGCTATATGAATATACCAACAAACAAAAAAAAAAAAAACATGGAATGCACTGGAAATGATTTGGAACGCAAAATCGTTCTTGGCAATTGTTTTTGAAATATCAAGTATTTAGATACATGGCTTTGATGTTTTAGAAAATATATTATAAGTTGTTAAAATTGTATTTTTGTGCATTTTAGTACACTTAAACTCAAACTATATTTGGCTTTCTAAACTTTTTTCACTTTAGCGATAATCTGCCAAGTTTCAACTTTTTGTCTACTTTAACAACAGTAACAAATGGATCATAGATATTGCATAAATACAATTTTGTTCAATAAAATCCATTAAAAATGCTAAATAAATATAATGAACATTATCAAACTAAAATATAGTCCAACCATTTCACTGAAAAATAATTAGATAAGAAATTAAATAATTAAGAAATTTGTTATTACAAATTGTATTTGTTTCAGTTTTTTGCATCAGTTTTTGGAATGGCGTTAGAGAATTGCGAGAGAAAGAGTGACTTTTAAATGGGGCTCAGCGGGACCAAATGCATTGTAACAGCTGTCATTCATAAAATACATAATTCATTGTATTATCCAAGTAAGTATTTTGTTCAAGCTGTAGAAACTGTATTATGATATGATTGGCATACTGTAAATTACAGACTGACACCCTTGTATTTACTCGCTTTAGAGACAGGCACACCCATGACACTACAAAATAAAATCATTTGGCAGCTGTGACAAAGAAACGATCAATGGAAATAATGCACCACAAAATAACACAGAACCCACAGAACTAGTTTTGAAGACGGGTAAATGAAAATGGTTTTCTTTTGACATTCTATCGTATAAATCTACACTCGAGGGCACGGTTGTATTCAGAATATAGTATTCATAACACAGTCTCTGTTGACTTTCTATTCACGTCATTTATGAAGTGGCAATTATAATCTGGGTGTGTTGCTTAAAGCACTAAGCGACACCGTATTAAGGAAGGTGACGTGATCAAACATACTGGACCTCTAATGAAATATTATTTTGAACTGCGATGTATTTTTAAAAATCTGCAGTGTAAAAAAAATCCTCTTCCTCCCTCTAGTGGTCTCCATACAGACTTAATTTTCTTCAAACTTCGTCATTTGATGTTCTTAAATCCACAGGCATTTGAGGTAGTACATTTCTTAATGACAGTTAAGTCTTTGTAGGAGGAAAATTTGACAAAATCTAAAACAAATGTCATTAGCAACAAATTACCCAGTGGTATCATGCTAATGTGCATCTAGACAGATGCTTACCGCTAGCTGTGTTTATTGCTTCCGCATCAAGCAACATTATCTATGTAATTTATCAGTCATACTAATGGCGTAGAATTATGAAGAACAGATGGACGAACTCAATGTTTGTAGTGCAAAGAAGTCCACGGCTGGTGGGTCCATGGTGATAATTATAACATAATGTCTAACATTCACATGAATTTACCGTATAGGAACTTCTGCTTGACAGTCTAAGCAGCAATTTATAAACAAAGTGTGGATTTGAGAGGTATGCAAGGCTTTAGGCATGATTTTATGGCGCTTTTTTATCTTCTGCTTCCTGTTGATAGCAATCGCAGCACAAAATTCTGCTTTGGTTCTCATTTGTCAGATGTAAAACGCCTGCCAAGAAAATAATAAATGAAATGCTGTTCATCCTCACCTATGATCCAGAGGATGAGAAGGTAATCTATCAACTGCAAAGGGGGACCCATGGTGTTCTTCTTATCCCCGTTGTAGACCAGTGAGTAGAGGTTTAGGAGGAGCAGGAAGGTGAAGTAGGAGGCACTGTGTATGATGAACTTGATAAAAGGTGTGTGGATGACCTGGCCCACTCGAGAACGGGGTCCCAGCAGGTAACAGATGGACAGCAGAGGCCACATCAGCGCCACGCTCAAAACAGACAGGATCTTCAAGCATGTGTGTTTGCGGCGGTAGCTCGCCATCTCCCCAAACCACACCGTGTTCAGGAACTGCTGACAGTTGGACTGGGCCACGAACTGCACAGATTGGAATACGAGAAAATGCATTAGAAAAAGGATATGTGCCTGGTTATAAATATCTGTCCACTGGTTGAAGCTAGATAGAAAAAATCAAGTTGTTCCAAACCTGTATGAGTTTCTTTCTTCTGCTGAGAATGTTGGAAACCAAATAGTTGACGGTAGTCATCGACAACGTTTTTTTTCCATACTATTAATGTTAGTGGTTACAATCAACTCTTTGGTTATCAGCATTCTCAACCAACATTTTCAAAGAAAAGAAAGAAGCTCATACAATTTTAAAACAAACTAAAGCCAAGTTTAAATTTTTAGGTATACTATCTCTTTAAGATTGTTAGCCAGGGGCACATTTCCCAAAAGAATCATTGGCATCAGTTTTGCTCTTAGCAATATATTTTGATGAACTATAGTTTGTTATTTCCTGAAACCATCCGCTAATAGCATTGCAAAGTGACATGAACTTAAATAGATCTAGTAAAATAAGCAAGCTAATGTGCAGACTTTCATTCCATATACTGTACATACATTTCGTTACGTCTTTCAGTTTGTCAAGAAAATGAAAGCACTGGATGTGCATGTAGGAAGTTAGAGTGAACTTGTATTGTAATGAAACATCTGCAATTAATGCAAGACAATGGAGAACAAAAATAGCGAAGCAGACCACAGTGTTACAGTACGTCATTGTATGGGAAACACACCCCCTGCTGTTGTAGATACAAGCACAGTTTTTTTGTTAAAAATCCACATTAACCTCCTTTTGGTTGTATTTTATGGCCAGTTTGAGGCGACTGAGGTTCATGCGTTCCTCTAGGAGGCCTCTCTTGTCCACGTGGTCCTCACTAGACGTGTGGTTCAGTATGACCTCCAGCTCACGCGAGTTGCGGGCCTGAGCCAGCAGGTCCTTGGCAAACATCTTGCATTGCTTGGCAAGTTCTTCATAATCGTTCCTGTAATATAATGACAATGAAATCCAGAATGAGCAGTTGAAGGAGAACACATTCTGACAAACACAAGGTTTGTCCTGTAATATATTTCACATCCAAATAAAAGCCGACTGGCCAATTAATGTTTAACAAAACAAAATGGCACCTTATGAAATGAATAACTCTCTTCCTTTCAAGCAAACCCGAAGATACATTTTAAATCTGTTTAAATTTAGATGTTGTTTTGGAATTTAAAAGGTATTGTTTACTCAGTATGATCAGGTCTGACTATGGGCAAACATCCTTGCTTTTTCGAGAACCTTTGACCCCATTAAATTAACCACTATAAATGCATGGATGTAACACTGTCAAACCAGTTTGTTCTTTTCATTTAGCAGCGATCCCTATGAGACTTTTTTTTTCCAAATCACTCTTCCATTACCGAAACTCCACTTCCACCAGGCTCAGCTCTTTCAGATCAGCGCTGAGCTCGAATGCTCTTAGAATGGGGTCTTCTTCTGTAAGCATAATCAAGGACGGGCTGGAAAGGCACCGATAAATATCAAGACGGAACCTGAAATAGAGAAACACAAATAGAGGATGTAATAAAACACTGAAAAGGACGCAGCCAACCTCAACTCTACATTGTAAACACACTTTATGATTACTGTTTGCTTCTCGAATGCATTTAGGTGATCATTAAAACGTTTTCTCACAAGCAAAAAAATAAAAAGTTACATTTTAACTTAAAATTTCAAGGCAACTCGCTGCAGAGCTTTTCTTGAGTTTACTCAACTTTGGACCAAGTTGCTCACTCAACCCAAGTCACATATCTCTTTTTTGATCAGCTAACACACTTTATTACCTCAATCTTAATGTAACTGATTTTTTTCTGTTTTTTGAAGATTTTTTTTTTTTTTTACAGATGACAAACTGTAATGGATAAGTTAGTCTAATATATAATATGCAACATTGTGTTTGTTTGTAAGACAACTTAAAAGACTAAGAAACTAGACACACTAACCTCAAGAACGGTGACAACCAACAAATGTTGATCTTTACATCAAACTACAACAAATAACTAACGATAATGATAAAACAACAAAAGGTTTAAATGAAGTCGGCAAACAGCAAAACAATAATCATATAACAGTAACTGCAAAATATTGTCATGCTGCAATGCATGCTGGACACTCACAAAGCCTGAACATTTTAAGAGCTGTGTTTGACTAGTTGGGATAAAATTGGGTGTACTTTTGTTGATCTGTCTCTTTATTTGTTTTTTTTGTCTTTCACAGGTTCACATTGTTTAGATAATTTACTTCTTTTTGGTATTTTAGTTGATGATGCTTTGTCTCTGTTTTTAGGGTGACTTTTTAACATTCTTTCAAGGGTCTACAGGGAAAAAAATCATGGCACAATTATATTTGTTAATGTGCATTGCCTCCGTAACTTCATGGTTTGATAAGATAAAAACGATTGCCTTGAGTGACGAAGACTGTCCTTCTTGTTCTTGGCATTACAGAGAGTGCACTCGCATCCTACAGCATGGGGTCGAGGCAGAGAGATGTCTTGCTTTAATAGCATGGTCAAAATCTCGTAATTGTTCCGGTGGGCAGCAAGAATGACTGGAGCGACATCCATGGTGGTGGAATACTCTGGGTTTTGAATGCGTTGCATCAATTTCTAAAGGAAAAATGTATACGATGCATGGTTATGCAACAAGGTTTTAGGACAATTAGATTTGAAATAATTTATATTATTGATAGTAAAACACTAATACTAAGAAATTAAATAAAAGGAAAAATAATCAAACAAAAAAAAAAAACACTAACCGCAATAGAAGGCTTGGAGGAACGCCTGGGCCGATGGTTTAGGAGGATGTCAACTGCTCCTACCACTTCTGAATCAATAGCCACTAATAATGCATCTGTGGCCTGAACGTGCATACACACACACACACATTTATCTCAAACGAACAGATTTTTTTTTTCTAGCACGTTATTCATGATATGTGGACGTGGGTGTGTTCTCACCTGGCAGCCATGATCCAAGAGCAACTGCAATATGTCTAGATTCTCATTTTCAATTGAAATGGTGACAGCATCTCTCCCGAGCACGTCCACGCAGTTAATGTTTAGTTCACCGTGTCGTTTCTCCTCCAGAAGCTTCTTCACCATGTAGTAGTCTCCTTAAAATGTAGTTAGGCAACAGTAAATTAGTTCAGTGGTTTATACGATGACACCTGCGTTTGTTTTAAGAAAGAAAAGGACGGCGGTTTGTGATGAAAAATATCCCTTAAAGGAGAGATATCTTTCCCTGGGCCATTTTAGGATTCCTTTATATGGTAAAAGAATAGCAACCGACTCTTGTCTGCACAATGTAACCAGAGGAAATTCATTAGTTTTCCAAGCTGTTTCTGGAATGCTGGGAAATAAACTACGCACTTCTGTTAAACATAATCCTGAACACCGAAGATGTCCGAATCATCAGTCAAGCTCTCAAAATCTACTTATCTCGAAAACAAATCACTATTACCTAGTAGTTTGTCATGTCTAATAAATAAAGGAAATTATTGTAGTCAGTTATTGATCTTTTAATTTCAAAGCTACTAACGCAAATTCCTCTTAAACCGTAAATTCCTCTTAAAACATAAAACTGCTAAACTTTATTATTTCCTTCTCATATCATTATTTCATTACTGTTCTGAGCAATCCAAGCAATTTGTGGCTTTGAGTAAAATGGCTTTCAGTCAATATTCAAACCAGCTTTTTATTAGGTATGTATTAAAACAATATATTAATCTATGCAGGTTTTTAATTAATACTAGGTCATATATATATATATATATATATATATATATATATATATATATATATATATATATATATATATATATATGAGAGAATATATATGTGTATATATATAGCCACACATGTCAAATGAAATGTTGCTTTAATTCAAAACCTTTTTTCTTCTTAAAAATGTTTGAATATGTGTCTATATAGTATGATTACTGACAATACGATCCATCCAAACAGCGAAAGCTTCACATATATGTAAAACATCACATGCAACGCTTCCTGTATACAGTAGGCCAAACCTTTTTTATCAGAACAAAATATTTAGTAGGCTATTAGAGTGATGTTATTTAACCCCCAAAACAAACAACACTGTAATAGCGAGCAGCTAAAGCCTATAACCATATCATCATCATCATCATCATTATTACTACTGCTACTATTATTACTACTAGGCTAAGGCTGTGTTATAGTATATATTTAAGAGTGCTAAGTGAACTCACCCTTCTCGCAGGCCAGCAGAAAGAGCTTCTCGTCCAGAGTGGTCTCCTCCTTCACCTCTCTGACGTCCTTTAACGCCAGATATTTATCCGGAGAAGACGAGTCCGTGCCCTGATATAGAGCAGCCATTATAACGGAGAGAGAGTACGGCAAAGCACTGATGTGCATCCCACTGAGCAGAGCCTTACACCTTTATACACATGAAACCACCGAAATCACCGAAAATTCAAACGAGAGCCCTGGTCAATCTCGATGTAAACGACGCTACGTGCTCCGATGAGGCCCTAACCGTTACTGAGACGTCGACTCCCGTCAGAGCTCTTTGTATAACATCTGCGTATCCTTTTACGTGCACGGTACGGTGGTAAAAGCATCCGTGTGCATGCGTGAGGATCACCTAAAGGTTTTCATTATCGAAACGATGGTAAACACAAGAAAAGGCTGGAGCATCGCGATGTTCTGTTGCTCTGGTGCTGATGCTGCTGCAAATGCGCATGCGCGCCCCGTCACTGCCTTAGGAGCATCGGTAGTTACATAAAGGATGAACGTCCTCAAGAACATTTTGACATTAGCAAACACGAAGTTCACTACTTAGTGCTGCATATTTAATAACATGATATTTTGAGCGTGTTTGCTTAGTGTGTCGGTGATATTTTATTTTAAACCGTCGAGCAACTTACCAATGAGGGAAAATAAAACAAGGAAAAGCGATTAGCAAAGGGAAAACGGCGCGCATTACACGTTGAGCTTATAGAAGAAGGTAATAGTAAAAATATTAAAGACTTTTTTTTCTTGTTGCAAAATTATTTCAAATTCCAAAGAGGACTATGAAGCATAAAACATCTTTACAAATAACATTACATATGTTTAGGAGAATATCGTGCCCACACATTTATTTAAAGTGACAATGTCGTTTTTACAATTTCATGTTTTTGGGGTTTTTTTTACAGTTTACATGAAGATAATAATGGTATCATAAAAAACAAAAACATTGTAACCAAATGCACTTTCAGGCCCCCATTGTTCCTTTTTTTCCCTTTGTTTTTTAACTTTTCTTTGTGCTGTGTAAACTTTCTTTCACGAGCAAAACATAAAAATAATCAAAAACCGGGCTTTGAGTCAGACGACAGCAAACGATACACAGAGGGCTTAAAGGGATAGTTCACTTTTACATTTTTAATTTTTTTTCTTCTTCATTAGATCCGATTTTAAGATTTTTAAATCAAACTGTTGTAAACTGTAAGTCATATAATGGTTGGTATATATCCTCTAAGAGAGGGAAAAAAATCATGAGAAATCCAAATCAAACCATAACCCATAAAAAGAAAACAAACAGTATTTATATAGTTTTAACACCACTATGTCCATGCTCACCCAAATCATTTGTGATCCAGGCTCACCTACAAAGTTTTTTTTTTGTTTTTTTTTTTTTTTTTATGAATCTTTGTAAATCGTCTTTCCTAATAACGTGCTAGTTAGCATGTTTACAGCCTGCTTATCCCACAGAAGGGCAAAGAGAAAAAAAGAGCTGTTGTTGGACTGTGTGCTAGAGGTAAAGAAACGATAATGTTTACAATTACTGTATGGGGTTTGTACATCAGTGTCATGCATTTATCATTTCCTCTGATTTTAGCCATTACTCGTGGGTAAGGTGTAGAGGTGTAGAGATACGGTTCAAAGTAAATTTTTGTATTAAAACGTTGTTCTAGGGTCAACATATTTTGTCGACTCTAGAACAGCGTTTTAATACAAAAATTTACTTTGAATCGTATCTCTACAGACATAGAACTCATCAATATCAGGACGTGCAAGCCCTTGATAAATATAAAATCTTCGTTTTGGGGTGAACTGTCCCTTTAAAGAATTTACAGAATATACCTGTAGGTGGCAGTAAGTCTCTGTCTTTGTCAGTGAATCATCCATTCACGTAATATTAACTTTTGTATATATATATATATATATATATATATATATATATATATATATATATATATATATATATATATATATATATATATATATATATACACACACACACACACACACACACACACACACACACACACATATAAACTGCTAGGCCTATATAAATTAAATTTCACGTTTGCAAACTCTCTTAAAATGCCTACTCTCCTTAATTCATCACCTATCTCATAAACTTCCATTTTGATGAATGAAGCTCTCTACACCACACACTGATGTTTTAGTGCGGATGTCAGTTGCTGTCTACTGTTTTTAGACACATTTTAGGTGAAATAGGTTTAGACTCCACGGTGACTTGTGACCAGGCCAAAAGGAAATTGAGAAGAACCTCAAATTCGAAGTACTGTATTGTGCTTACACCAGTATCCATGGCACTCATTTTCTGAAGAGTTCAGCAGATATGACCTCTTTAGTAGCTTATATATAACGTAAAGTACTTTTATCCAGTTAATTAAGTTACATTTTATACACTTAGAATGATTCTGCATGCTTATTAATTCAGTACTTGACTTGTATGTTCCTAATTGTTTGATAGCAAAGATGACAGGGCCAGGGACAGAAGGAGGAGAGGAGACAGCGGGCACATGGCAGTTCTATGCAGTTCTAGGCCTTCTGGTCAATTTGTTTGCAGCAGGTTGACCAGAGGGTCCCTCAGCCATCAGTGTAACAGAAGGCACCGACAAATATGCAAGGGATGATACAACTTCAGTGGCAATTACTCAGTCCCTACTAGGAAATAACCAGCAATAAGCAGCAGGCACCCAGTCCACAGAAGACGAGCCTGGGCCATCTGGAATGCAAGAAAAAATCATGTAAAAGAAAGCAAAGAAATGAAGTGCTTGATTTGCTTAGGAAAAAGGAATAAAAAAGACAAAAGAAGGAGGAAAGAAGAGAGCAGAGCAGGCATCAAGAAACACAACAGAGTATTTCTGTGTTGAAAAATACAAAGCACATCTTAAAATATTAGCCGGTTTCTAAGTATTCAGATGTGTTCACGGCGGGGTTTTCCATTTTTCTCGAAGAAGCCAGACACTACACCTTTCAGCTGCGTCCTTTAGCCACCGTTCCCACTTAAAATCAGCAGCTTATATTATTATATCAGACAAAAAAATGGAATGGCAAGCAAATTCATAGATACAATTGTTTAATTAGTTTTCAGTAAATGGTCATTTAAATAAACAAAACAAGTACAGCATCAGTACTAAAATAGACAATGTAACATTTCACATTAAATAAACTCATAAATTTACAACCACCCGTTTCGTGGAGGCACACCAACGCTACACCCGATCAAACACACCTGATTCAACTCATCAGCAACTCATTAGTAGAGACTCCAGAACAGGGGCGGGGAATGTTGTTCCTGCATGAGTATAGCTCCAAACCTAATCTGAACCGGATGATCAAGGTCTTCAGGATGCAGTTAGGTTTTTTTTTTTTTTTTCAGGGTTGGAGCTAAACTCTGCAGAAGAGTGGCCCTCCAGGATCAACAATCCCCATCCCTCATTTATACACTGCAAAAAATGCAGATTGGCTTGCTTCCAGCCAAAATATCTAGGAATTCTAACTCACTTAATTTCTTAATTTAAGAATTGTTAGATATTTTGGCTTTTTTTTGCAGTGTAGGAAACACTAACCAGGTACTCCACCAAATCCAGATCATTAAACATGGTTTAATAGAGGGCATGCCAGCTAGGTAAATGGCACTAGCCTTTCGTACGTCACCACTTTATCTTCTGGAACATGTATTTTATGTTAACTAAATTTTGCACTAAACCAGACACCACTTTAATTGTGGTAAGGTTAATTCATATCATTTATGCCTGTCCAAACAGAATATGTCAGGACGTTAACAACTTATAGTCCTAGTCTTGTCAGTATATTGAAGTTATGCTAGCTATACCTATCTACTATCGTTGTAAAATTAAACACAGTATCAGCAGCAATTAAAACTGCTTAATATTTGTCCTGCAATATTAAAAACTGTAACACTGTCAATATGACGAGTTTAAACTGTATTTTCTGTACAACTCCATAAATAAACGTGGACAGACAAAACTGTCATAACATGATCACTTAATTTTAAAATACTTCAGGTTTGCGCTTTTCTTACATTATGAATTGTTCACAAGGGTGTTTGTGAGCAGTTCCTTCAAGTCTGTTCTGTTTAACTGATGATGACTGAGCAAAATAAATATTATTCTTTGGGCTGGTTGTAAATAAAGAATCAGATGGGACAAACATATGACAGAAACATTTTGACCTCATTGGCAACAATAACAGGTCCCGGGTGAACATTTTCATTTAGATAGTGACAGGAAGTCATCTGCCATACGTCCAAGTAGATTACTCCATTAATATCTCTGAACATCTCTCTCATCATCGTGTTCAGCTGCCTGGCGTACCAGTCGCTTTGGAAAATATCCTGTAATAACACAAATCGCAAATCAAAAAGACATTTTCTTGTAAATGAAGCTTCAAGTGCTTCTGTACAATAAAATACGAAAACGTATATAAACGTAGATCGGTTGAGACAGAATAAACATATATACAGATACGTAAATCGGTAACAAATGTTCAGTAACATATAATAATGTCTGTCAGCCCTGGAGTAAGACAAACTACGTAAACCACAGACAGCGATGTGAATAACATTGATTACGCTAGGGGTGGGATATGTTGGGCATCAACTGGACAGTCATTTTCAAATGTCATCTTTTGGAAGTAGATCTGAGTGACTAGTGGCCAAATACTGATGATTGGAGCATCTCCGACACTTCTTGTGGGTAGTTTGTGGTATGCAAGGCTCGGCACCCATCAAAAGTAGCTCAAGAAAGGACAATCGATGAACTGGCATCAAGGTCATGGTCACGCTCTTACCGATGCGGACTGACTGAGTAAAGACTATCCCGTCTGGTCCAATAACACAGAAGAGCTTCTGTAGCTCCAGTTGCTCAAAGAAAATGCTGGTCATTATCAGAACACACAATGCATCAAAGTTGGTTGCATGTGTCTGATGAAGTTGAGCACTGCTTCCCCTGCCCAAAGTATAGGGTGCGGAAGATCTAAGGCTGCCGTGCCCATCCCTGCTCCTGGCGATCGATTAAACATCTCTCCTTCTTTTCTCTTTGTCTGATCTTTAAGAACCCAATAAGATGCGACTTGCCTCGAAAGATTCCTTCTTTTTGTATGGCACTTGCTGGAGTCTTAAGATCCTGGGGCCTCATTCATAAAACTCTCCGTAGATTTCATCCTAAAAGTGCACGTACGCTCAAAGGCTAGATTCAGATTTGTAAACCATGCGCACACCAGAACCTGCTCAAAAATTCCCTTATAAGTTCCAGTTAGGGGCAGATTGGGAATATGTGCATATCCACCCCGCCTCCTAGCAGAAATAACCATATATGGTTATAAATCATCCAATATCCTTGTTATGTGTTGAAATAAATATAAGGATAAAAACAAATGTGTTTAAATAGTTATCAGATAATTAGAGCTGATTTCATTGTTTAATTTTTTTGTTGTTTTAAACAATTTAAATCAAAGTACATTTATGCAGTTTTGCTGATAAGGTGAACATAATACAATAGAATTTTTGTTTTAAAAGTTCGTGATTCAGACATTTATTTGTGTTGTTTTAGAACGTGTTGTGTTGTTTTACAGATCATATGAAAGTGCTTTCTTCTATTTTTGGGAGTTTTTTTTTACTTGGGAGAAGTGACGTTGTACTGTGAATGAATGAAGCAGTATTATGAAGCCAGTTGAGAAGCTTCACTGCTCCCATAAAAAACAGACCAATCTTAGTTTATACAACAACATGAAAGTAACGCAGTAGCATCTAGCGCCAAAACCACTGCTCATTGCCGAACTATTCAGATTTCATGAACGATGGAGAGTCAATCGCAGTTTATATAGCTGAATTAAAGAAGTTGTCAGAACCATAACATAAATAGAAACTTTATTAGACCTCTCCAGGCACGTAAATGCGGCTGCCATGTTGGAACAGTGTATTTGATGTCATTCGGCAGTTGAGCTGTTCTGTGCAAGATTGTTGCATCTTTCGAATACCTATGGTGAATGACATCAAATCAGACCACTACGATATGGTTGATGGCTTACGTTTCACAACCCATAGAAACAGACATCTAGGTATATATATCTATGGTTAGAACACTGTCAGTTTGGGGATGGACTGAATGACGTGCTAAGAGATTCTCTAGTCTGTGGCATTTCACAAGAGAGGGGACACAAAGCAAATCAGTGCAGATTCCAATCTGAAACACGCAGAAAGTTCAATAAAATGAGACGCATTCAAAGAGCATGTTAATCTGATGTCTTACGCAGTGATAAGGAGTGACAGTACAAGGTGGGAGTAGGAATGTGCATGATGTCACTGAAAACTCAGATGAAGAAGATACAGGGTTGTGATAGAGGGTTGGCGAATTTCGAAATGTACAGTCTAAGAAGGGACTTAAAAAAAGTTATCTGGCTTACACCTCAAGTGAATGGACACCCAATAAGAATGGAATTGAAGCAAGAAAGCTCCTCAGGAAGCAAGGAATTAGCAATGTCACATTCAGTTCTGATTTATTTGGACTCTCACAATCCACTAAGGCCAGCATGTGATGCCTCACCATATGGGTTTGGAGCATATGGGTGCCGTTGCTTTTGATGGCTGATGGAACGGAATGTCCCATTGCTTTCGTGTCATGCTCCCTTACTGAGAAAAACTATGCACAGATTGACAGGGTCTTTGAGCCTGGTACGGAAACACCAAACCGCCTTTTAATAACACCTCGTAAGATTACGTCTTGTACAACGATATAGTAGCTTAAGTTTATTAGTATGGGTAATGTTTTGTAAAAAAAATTAAAGTGTTGTTTGAGATTTCCTTAGCTATGGGGGAGGAAATGTAGTGTAGAACTTGAGCTTAATACCCCCATACTAAGTCCAAGACTAAGTACTGTTGGCAACTCTGGGATAGATGTTGGTTGGTCAGTTAATTATTTAAAAGTGAAACAGGAACACCCGTGAAACGGAGTTTGTGATTGCACAGTAAAAAAAGAACTGCCCATATTTTTCATATTTTTGTCAACCCGCAATTTCCCCGTCAATTTTAAGTAGGAAGTAACCATACAACTCTTTCAGGGCAGGTTTTGTGTGCACAGAACGGTTATAAATGAGGCCCCTGGACATGTAGCTTTGGAATAAAGCAGAACCCTCCCCTACTGTCTTAAAGTAGGATCCTCTGCTTCCAGGGGATTTTACCGATCTCCTAGAGATCTCAAAGAGAAGTGGTTTTGACCTCACAGTTTTCATCCCTTTATCATCCTTCTGGAGTGTATATTCTGTATATATTCAAAGAGTGCATGGGCTGTTTTCTATTGAGATAAAGTAAAAGCCCTGATATACTTCAAACAAAGTTCTTTTTCGTTCGTCATTTGAGGGCAAAGAATTCAAAATAGCTGAGCAATAGTATACTGTTTCAAAACATTCTGACACCCCCAGAATGTCTCTGCGTTGCTTTGCACATCCTGATATTGCTAAGTTCCTTGTGTTCCTGGGTCAACATGTTTTGTTTAAAATTTAATTTTGCTACACCTTAACCTAACCTTACTCATGATAATGCCTAAAATGAGAGGAAATGATAGATGAATGACACTAATGCACAAGCACCAAACACTGATTGTAAGCCTAAACTTCACAAAAACTAAAAAATGGTTCTTCAAATCTGATACAGGTGCAGATATATGTGTAAGCTCAGCTATGTATATAGCGATTTGAATATGTGGTTCTTCTGCCTGACCTCGGATGACTGAGGAACGAACAATGAAAAAAAATCCTGCATCAAAGACGGTGTAATTTCAGAACACACCCATTAATTGCATAACCACCATGATCAAGAGCTCAAAAGGTGTTTAGGAGCCAAAACAAACTCCTTAAAAGGTTTGCTTTAGTGAGCTGTTTCGAACTGCCAAAACAAACTTCATTTTGGCCTCATTTTGTTCAAAATTACGTCATTTCAGTTCATTTTTCGATTTTGTTTGAAGTATATACTGTCACTCACAGTTTTGCATCAGTGCTTGTCTGATGTGGCAGACATGCCCCTAAGTATGGCGGAATAGGTATCTGCAAACATTTCCTTCATGCAAAGAAGATGATTGATGATTTGATGAAACCTGTGTGTCATTTTTTGAGTGTAACCATGGATCCCTGAAAGAGTGGAATGAGATGTCTTGTTGCTATGCTTCCCGCCATCCTCCAAATGTTTCTTTTAGACAAAAAAGTTGATGACATGTGCTGAGAGTGCACTTTAATACTCTTAGGTGCACCAGAAATCTGAGGTAACCAGGATTTCTAAATTGCCTAAAATGATGGCGTTCCCCAAATCATCAGCAGACGCAGTGTCTTGTTCCCTGTCACAGGGAACCTTGGTTACACTCATAACCCAAGACATTTGGCAGCACGAGGAGGACCTACACAACATTGGATGGTTTTAATGTTGTGACTGATCAGGGTAGAGCTCAGCACATCCATCATATTATGTACCTCTTCTGCCACAGAAACAATTGAGATGTATTTCAGTCATGACCTCTCTTGAGATACATTGTAAATCTTTATCATTGTAAATAGAATGTGCATTGGTTTGGTCTTGGTAGACTAGATTTTTTTAGAGCGCTTAAGTCAAGTGGATGTTCTGTTCTGTTAACCCTGCTCCTTCACGATAGGCTGTATGGATGGGCAGGAAGTTGCTTTACACAGAACCTAACTGCCAAACCAAAATTTATGCTAAGTATCTATCATTTTGACGATAGTGGTCCTGACAGAAATAATGTTAAATATACACTGAGAGGCATATTTCAGCAACAGTGTAGAAGAAAACAACACAAAAATGATTTGAAAACCAAGATTAGATTAAGCGTACCTTTCGTCCTGCAGTGTTTCCAGACTTGATGATGACGGTGGTCTGTGGCGCACGACTTAGCAGCGCTACAACAGACTCACGGATTTTAGCCAGTTGATGAATATAAAATGTTATTGGGTGAAACACCAGGTGGGCAAAGATCGTGAATACAACAACTGCATGAGGACCACCGGCTATTTCATCAATATCATTGCTGATATAATGCAGGTCCGTAATGAGCATTTTAGTAAACCTTAAAGGAACACCATGTGGCCTCCAGTGAACGATGATATTATTTTTCAGCTCCACGGCCATCAGGGGTCCACCTGTACGAGGAGTGTGGAGGTCCATTCTTTTTAAGTCTGATGAAGATAATCAAAACCTACATTAGACTCATTTATTCATTCATTTCTTCAACAGCAGCCCCAAATGTATTGTATAAATATATGTCCATGCTATAAAGTCTTAAATAAAACATAAAGTCATAACTTGCCTGGCACACTTCTTTCTAAATACTCAAACCACTGCCTTGTGGTGGAGTCTCCAAAGAGGTAGATAATCTTGTTTTTAAGGCAGTTTCTCATTTGGGCAGAATTTAACTGTTGAGTGTTGCATACAAAAGACTTCCAAACATCTTTGAAATAGAATCCCGCAGGAACTGGTGTTGTCAAGCCAGATCTGCATCTCTCCGTTGTGCCTGAAGAAAAGAAACATTTACCTGAAAAGACTGTCGACGGTATGCAAATTCTTCATTCACTTGTAATATTACATTGCTCTGATACTAGGCATGTCATATGTTATCTGTTTATATTTTGACCATTTCCTGTTTCATTCCTGACCATTTGACCATTTTCGTTTATAAACCGGTGTATAAAATTTACACATTTTTCTAATTTGTATTAAATCATGCGAATAATTTCCTAATTCGTTCCCCCGTTTAAGGTAAATTTTGTGCATGAAATATTAATTTGTGCCCTTTATTTTAGCACATTTAGACACAAAGCACAACATAACATATAACATAAATTGTGCACACAATTTCCATTTTTCTTATGCATGTCATGTGTGGTGCTCCGTAGTGTTTGTTAAATAACATTTTTTTACCCCTTATCTTTTTGCAAACAGAAAAATATACTATATTTTAACATACCTTTGCCTGCAGTGTTGCCAAGGACATTTATGTTAATTTTGTCTCCAGTAACAGCAATATTGGTTAATTTCCTGCGAAAAAATTGTAATAATAGATTTTGTAAAAATATTTTTTGTTTTAATTTTTTTTTCTGAAATTAATTTTGAATATCTTTAAACTTACTTTGTAAAAAGTTGATTCTGAAAAGCGTTTAAAGGGCTTTCTAAACGTCCCATGGAGTGATGAACCAGTTTGTCACAGGAAAGTTTTATGGGTCTCTCACACTGCCACACCGTGCCTGTTTTAATATCCTTATACTCACAGCAGCAGTTACGTTTCCTCCAACTTCCTTCTCCACCCCACTTAAGATTACATTCTACTACTTCCCTGATCCTGATTTTATTGGGTCCTGGCCCTTCAAAGTGGCCATTATAGTGGCTGCGTGTGATCGAAGAATCCCTGTATTTTTTAAGAATCTGCACAACTTCACTGGAGTGCTCGAGACGCACAGAAACTTCTGCCTGACCTTCCCAGGGAAGAAGAAGAACAACAGAGTAAGTCCCATTACGATGATCCACAACCTCCCCGTACACACTCGCCTACAAGAAGAATAGAAAAGGTTAAGTATAAACGTGTGTAAAGCTTTCGGTAAAGCAAGCTTACAAACATATACATAATGTTCATTAAACAATATAAAATGAACACACCTTTAGCTCCGAATTGAAAAGCTTTGCTTTGAAAAAATCTCCTCCGTATGTTTTCAGGTTCTTGTTGTGGTCTCTGGCTGTGATAATAACGGAGATGTTTTCTCCTACTTTGTAACTGTTTTTGGGTTCCACAACAGAGAATGTCGAGTGGACTGGACTTGTGGTCAGATTCAGCTGAGTGATTAGTTGATCTGGACCGGGCCAGTTAAGAGCCTTCTGTAGTCTTTCCCACTCCTCATCACTGATTCCCATGTTAGTCGTGGATACTGAGTAATAATTATCACTTTGAGGAGCTGGTTTAGGTCCTGGGGGCAGTAATTGTCTCATTTGGATCCCAATATTCAGTTTCCATAGAGCCTGAGAGAAGACCAGGTTTAACAACCACACCCAATTCATATTTTTTTATATGCAAATGTTTAAAGCTCCACATATTTCAATATTTCAAGTTCATTTGGTGACTTCAATTTTTAAGTACAACCAACTTGGTTGTAAAAACGATTAAAATACATTAAATCAGTTTAATTTAAAAAAGCTGTGGATATACTCAAAATTGATTTATAAACAAAACACGTTTTTAGCGAATTGGTGGCCTTCTGGAAAGTATGTTCATTCGTGTACTCAGAACATGAAACAGAAAACCTATTGTCAAAATGTTTTGTCTAGACTATGTGTTGAAAGAAAAGATTCTTTTGTAGTCAATGCAAGTTAAAAACAAGGCAGTTTAAGCATCTCTGCGTGTGAGAGAGGGTTATTCATAAAAGCATACTGCATGATGTTCAGGGTGAGCGGAGTTGGTGTAATATTTGCAATCATTTGTGTGTGTGTGTGTGTGTATGTGTGTGTATACATGCATCCTCACGCACAGGTCCAAGGACAACATGCTTGTGAAGCTTCTTACTTTTATTCTGTCCCATTCACCTGTGTGTCTTTTACAATTTTAATATATATATATATATATATATATATATATATATATATATATATATATATATATATATATATATATATATATATATATATAGACCGGTGTCTCAGAGACTGAGGAGAGCAGACGCGGAGGGAGGCGCGCGCGCTGAGGTGAACCGCTGAGGTAAACCAAGCTCTCGCGCTCGTGTCGCAGAAAAAAAACTTTTTTTCAAGAAAGTCGCTAGACCTGTCCCTAGGCGCTCTTTTTTTGTGAGATAGAAAATGTCTCTAGAGGGGCAACTTATCAGGAATGTATGCTGATGAGAAAAGCTGAAAGACAAAACCGAAATTCTAAAAAAAAAAAAAAACAACAACAACAAAAACAACGTAATAGAAATCGGGATTATTCGAAATGATTCAACATCGCCGAGCTATAATGGAAATAACCAAAGGAGGTATGCCGAAAAGCTTTGTAAATCAAACATTGTTTTTGCTCTCAGTCGAACAGCCTACGTCACCGTAACCCTGTAACTGTTTTTTTTTTTTTTTTTTTCAAGTAAACCTTTTCTATTTGATTTAAGCTGCAGCAAGCGGTCGTTATTGGCCATAAAAGCAAAACGGATACGTTGTTTTAAACTAAATATTGTCCAACCCTAGTCCGTGGCAGACCTTTCATCATATCCTGGGGCAGGATTGAGGCAGATCTGTCACGAGTTTTCATGCACACGGAGAATGTCGACTCTATCCTTTTAGTGTGCGTTCATTCTTTAACTTTGATGCAATCTAGTCTGTACGTGAGGGTTGTCTTTGTCGTACGACCAGCCCTTTGTTACAGGTATTTTGTGTGGGTTTTTGGATTAGTCTACGAGATCATGCACTCATAAAGATAAGTAGCCTATATATATATATATATATATATATATATATATATATATATATATATATATATATATATATATATATATATATGTGTGAATTACATTAATAACATATCGAGGTATTGAATAATAATTTAAAATGGCAAAAATATTTACTCAATCGCAATTCAAAGAAATCCAGCAGCCATATTAAGCATATTTAATCCTTGATAAGAGCATGTTTGTTGTTTTTTCTGCAGCTGAATTAATTAAATTGAGCCAAATATTGTAAAAACAAGTCCACCACAATGGATTTAGGAACTTAATAAAGATAAAAAATGCATTGATTCCTTCTGAAACTTTATAGCTTTATTATTTAAAACCACACCAGTAACAGTTCAGCCCTGAATTCAGATGCACACGTTCAGATTTATGGATTGAATTTGCATTTATGGATTTCCTATACCTAAACGCCACACATCACCGTTAGTTTGCGAGGGATAAATACGATTTGTTTGTTTTAAAAGCTGCGTTTAAGCATACACATCGGTTTCTTAACTTACCAGACAGGATGATGTACAAAAACACGCCAGCAGCAACGCGTATTGTCTTAACCTGCCGACTGATACATAAAAAAAACCAAATCCTTTAAAACACGAAACCATTCGGACCACCATGACAAATGCAAAAGCGTGCATAATAGTGATTACCTCTTGGATCTGATTTCTTCATAGATGGTTTGACCATGGCAAAGTCTCTTGTTCTCCTCTAATGGTTTTACATCGGCTTGTGAGCTAAGTACAGTACATGTTCTGTTAAACCTGTCACACTGCTATTAAAATGGATGACGTGACGTTTAGTTGTGACAATACTGTCCATATGGTAACACTCATCTGTTTATCCAGTTTTGCATTGCTTAAGGTGACTGTCCTGCAGATAGTTAAGATGTTTTTGCATCATTACAGCGGTTCCCTTTTTTCCATGTTTGTAACTAATTAACTAACTAAATTAATAATAAGAGCACAGGTTTTTAGAACAAAAGATCTAAAAGAGGGCAGGCATGGTGGCATTGTGGCACTTTCGTGACATCTTTCACGTATAATACAGATAAAAATGCAAGAGAAAGAAAGGCAGAAGTTATAGATAGAAATATGGAAAACATTAACCAGAACATGATGGTCAATGTAGAGACAGACTTGTGAAATAAAAATATATATATATATGGTTTCAATATGGCTTGGTTTCAATATAAAATTCAATATAAAAATCATATTATACATATTATATTTTAACAGGGGCACGTAGATGTGTATATATCCCTACTTAAATATATTTGATTCCAGATTTTTATCATTTAATAGGTAAACTTTTTAAGTTCAACTGCTTAAATTAAATTAAATTAAATAGCACACCTGCCAGTTATATATAGCTGGGTGTTTCCAGAATACACTTAATACAAACAGCGAACGGAGATAAACTTCTGTTACTATACTTGTTTAACCATCGGTACAGAATACAGGAAGAGCATGTCTGCAGTAACGCTTGATCGGATCAGAGAATTTTATGGGGTTGAGAATGAGCTGTTGGAAGCGTGACATCTATTGTTGTATTGGACTTTGGCAACAACCCGAGGCGTGGATTGCGTCTGAGATATTTGCTAGTACAATATGCTGATTATATCGGGGCTCGTAAAACTCCTTCCCTACATCTACTTATTTAAAGTTGCGACCTGAGTGCTTGGTTTTCACCTGTAAGGACTGCCCCGTAAAATGTGTATATACAGTTAGACTTTTGATAACTGTAGCAACACACAAGCCAGTTCTCATCAAAAAAAAACTCTTCTGAGGATATCCGAAAGGATTTTTTTTTTACTGGAGAGTATGCATTTTATTGCACAATGTTCATGTGCAATAAATTCCACTGGTATTAAACTGACTTTTTTTTTTTTTTTTTTTTTGTCTGTATGCTCTCTAATATCGAACAGAAGGCAACAGCTCAAAGAGAAAGTAAGCTGTCCAGAATAGGGCTGCATCAAATGATTATTTGTATAAATCAATTAATCTATTATTAGAACGGTTAACTGAATAATTGTTGATTATTCCACTAATTCATCTGAAGGTTTTAAATGGATTATTCGGTCAATGCAGTTCATTATTGCAGGTTATGCATATTATAATAACTTTGCAAGCTATCATCAGATACTTTCTTAACTGCTGTGTCCATTTGAGTTGAGTATATATATATATATATATATATATATATATATATATATATATATATATATTATATAGTGATCTCAAATGATTAATAGTGATTTAAAATGGATATAAAAAGTTCTACAATCTAGTAAGTGTGGACCCCGAGACCCAGTCAGTCTATTCACGAATGTCTTCAACGGTCACACTGCTAGACGACGGCCAGGAAAAGGCGACTAGTTGAATGGGCTTCCATTCCAATGGGTCATTGTAGGCTAGCAGAATAGCATCAGCTATCACTTACAAACTATGACTTACCACTTTAGAAAGCCTCTGCTGCGAGATCGGAAGGCCTAAACTCGAGGTAGACGTTTGTAAGTCAACCATACACTTCACCGATGCTAGCACTAGCAGCAGAGCGGTTTTCAACGGCAGAGACCTCAGGCTAATAGATTGCAGTGGCTCAAAGGGCCCTTAGGACAGTGGGTAGGTCCTATGCTGGGACAGTTAGGGGGTGTGGAGCTTTCTGACACCCGTTATGAAACGGACAAGGTTGCTTTTGCCCACTGACTCACCCACTAGGCTACAAACAAGATGCCACGGCAGTTTTCCATTGAATTCATTTTCAGGATTATGAAATCAAAACAGCGTTAAAATAAGTGGCACAAATGGCACATTTCAGAGACTGAAATATTCAGTTTTCATAACAAACTGAGGCGTAATAATTTGACGTTCCCGTTTGTTTCTCAGTACAATGATAAAGAAAATGAGGCATGAAGAAGCCGCTAGATGGCGCAAACGGAACGTTTCTCCTGTTTCTCTAGACTTACTTTTCCCCCCTAAGTTCATGTCCAACTTTTCTTGTCGGTGTTTTACCATTTTTCACTGTGACAGAAGCATGTGCATGTATAAGTAGAAGCATCAGTTTACACTTTTCAGCAAATTAACTTTTCATTGACTTACAGACAGAATTGAAAAAAAAAAATCTGCTTAAATGTGTGTATGTGAAAATACAACCTCATTAGCAATAATAACAGTATTAGCAATATAATAATGCTGATGTGATAATGTGACGATTGTCTCCAAAAACTCCATTGTTTGTATTGCTATGGCTACTGGATATAAAGTGATTAGCCACAACTTTACATCAATTGAAAAAAAAAAAAAAAAACTGGGAACATTACATAAGATATTCTGAGATCCATCTCCACATGTCAGTGACATATTTGGTTTATACCAAGATTAGGGAATGTCTGTTGTGCCGCATTTTTGCCAAAGGAACCACTTCACATCCATTTTATCGGTGTCATAAGAAGGCCAGCAGTCCCGCTTGCGCTTGCTATCTGGGTGGGCAAAGTCACCCAGCACGTAATAACCAACATTAATCCCTCCGATGTTCCTGGTGTACGCTGGGTAAAGGCTTTCATTCTCAACTAACACCAACTGATTTTGCAAAAAAATGATCAACTAAAAAAAAGACAAATAGCAAACACATTGTAAAACAACATGTAATGCCAGATAAAAGACAGCTCTGTGCTCTTCTGTAATGGTCTTTGGTGTGTATATATATATATATATATATATATATATATATATATATATGCACCAAGAGCTCCTAAACTCCTTTAATCTCTGAAAATGAACGTTGTAATCTATTGTTACATAAAATGCCATTTTCAACATTAGTTTATGAACTGAAATATTGGAAGCTATGGTGATATGCATATTGCAATATATTCAACCTTAATGTTGCTTTTATTATATATGAAATAGACTGTTATAGACCGTTATACCAAGACATGTCAGTACATAAAAGGAAATACATTGTAACACGACAAAGTAAAAACATTAGCTTGTGTTAACTTACCTCTCTGTACCGTCATGTTTGTATTGCCTTGTCGTTGCTTGCGATTTTGTCCATCTCGTCCCATCTCCTTAACATTACCCCAATTATCCTGTATTTTTTGGCTGTGTTTCTCCTCGCCTTTGCTCAAACTAAGCTTTCAACTAAACTAAGTCATCTTTTTGTGATAAACAACCACATGCCAAAAAGCAAAAACAGGATGTATAAACAGTATGTCCTCTATTGTTGTTCATGGCTTTCGTCTTGTAGTTCCATTGCAATAGAAATGCAAGCCTGAATAAGGTTTATCTGTACCGAACCGTACCATACTGTACTGACCCGTACTGCTCAGTGAAAATGAAGCATTAAGAGGACTTGAGAGATCGCATCGAAAGCTGGACAAGTGGAATAAGTATAGTTAAAAGCCCAGAGTTGGCTGACATCAGCAGATCATTGAAAACTTTTACTATCTCTGTACTATGGGCGGAAACAGGTAGTGGATTTACCTGACATGTACAGTGGAAGACTTTGATTGTTTGATAAGACCTAAAATGTCAACAACAGCTGGAAGTTCAAAACTGCAAAATAAAGAGCATATCAGACCACATTTTTTGGAGAAATTAATTGTTGTAGAATATTATATATTTTAGTGTTAAAAAAGGTCATTCATTTATCACATAAATCAGTATAATATAGGTCAGAAGGAAGGGTATGAGGAGGCCGTAGAATGTTATTTACTGTTTTAAACAAAGACCTTGTATTCCCTTCGAAGACTGTTAGAAGACTGTAGGAAAGCATATGATCATGAACATATCCCTATGAACATAAAGTCATAAAGTTTTAATGTATAAATGTTCCAGGTGATGCCCCTTAGTTTTAAGGTGTCTCAGTTCTGGTTTAATCCAGGCATGTACTGATTTTGCAGAGTTCAACGTGTTCCTAGGTCAATATATTTTAACTTGGTTACCCAGTTTTTTAGAAAGGACAACGCAGATGCCAGTACTGGATCTATCTACTTTCACTATGAATACTCTTTGAGGATCAGGGGGATGTAGAATGGGACTGTACAGCATGTCATTAAAAGGGGGTGTTAGTGAAAGTTCGAGAAACTTTTTCAGAATAAAAGGCCTCTGGTCTATGCTTCCATGCCTCTGCTGAATTACTTGCATGCCCGGTGAAAAAAACCCAACAACAACATCCCGCTAACCAGCTCTGACTTCCCCATCTAATGTTAAATCAAATTACACGCTTTGAAGTCTTGATCTGAATCAAATGACTCAGATGCAGAAAGAAAGGTGTTTGCTCAGCAGGAATAGAGACCTTGTGCTCGTGTGGTCAGGCAGCTTCATATGCATAATGTTTTCATTTGCTACAAGCAGGATACACGAGAAGCATGTTCAACTGGGACAGATGGTTCTCGTGGTAATAAACACCGTTAAACAGCAACCGTTCTTGTGCCACATCTTGTATATAAAAAAGGAAGACCACTACCTTTGCCTAATGGGTAAGTCTGCCCCAGCGAGTAACAGCACATGTAAAAAGTGCAATACATGCCATTTGATGTCCCATTTTATTTGACATATAAGCGACAAGCAAAATCTCTGCCAGTTCTTTCAAAGTGCTTCAGTAACTCTATACCTCGACAGAAGCACAATAGATTATTGAGGTTTTTCTGATTATCTTCTTCAAAAATGACAGTCTCCTACAATTTGTTTCACAAGCTTATTAAAAGGACATTTAAGTATGCTTGACATACAAAAATCCAAATCTTCTGTACAGAACTTAGCTATCAAGTGAAGGTGCTGCACTTCAGAACACCACAGGTTGAACAATAAACCTGGAGGTAACTGTGCAAAAGTCCTTTTTCCCACATTTCCTGAAGATGACATTTCACTCTAATACTGAAGGGAGTAAAGAACCCAGTAGGATAAGAAATGTGGGATAATGCACATTTGCCTTTGTTTTGCCCTTCCCCTACAAAACACTTCACGGCTGCTTTAAATCAAACACTTTCTGCTCTCCGTACTAAACCTAATACTTTTAGCACATTTCCACTGCTATCTCATACCAGGTTAAGTTCTGATGAATTTGTCACCCGTTTAGACAGTTTTCGTTCCTGCATTTAGAAGAACGTCTCCGGCAGATGTGAAAACAGTGGAAGGTCTTGTCAACATCATGAAAACTTATTATAAAATCATCCACATGAAGCGATTCTCTTAAGGCTTCCACGGCCTTAGGCTGTTCTGGCTCCTTTTGTTGAATGTGGTGTTTAATAGATGCAGCTAATAGGAACGGGCCCTGAAGCTGTTTGGTAGATCTGATTTATCTGCTTTTAAGCCTGATAGTGTCCATCCTTAAAGGTCACTGATTAAAATGTTGTACAGCTTCCATTTCTTCTGGACTTTCAGCTGTCTTGCTCAGCATGCCCTTTTACTTCATAAAAGGCGCACAGCTGATTTGAAATCTGCTTTTAAATACATTTGCATGCATGTCTCTGGTACACTAGACATGGTAATTGGTATTCAGTCTCGAGAAGTTCCAATTGCTGCGATTTTCTGTTGTTTGATTTGTATTCCGTGCACTTCCAAGCGTCAACTCCACAATCTAAAAATCCGCAATTACGTGAAACTAGGCTCCAAAAGAGTAAAGATTCAGCTTTTCTCTATTTAGCACCGGTGTCTTCTAGTCTCTCCTCCATCCAACAAGCAATGTACTAATTTTCTACCTGCCGGACCCTCTATCCATGCTTTATCTGTCTGAAGCAGTACAGTCTTTTGCCCATTTTGATTGAGTCAAACCACTGAATTATGTTGTTACAAAAAAACTCACTTAGAAAATTAATGATATTTGCTATATTAATCATTAACTCTTTCCTCAAAATAGTTTTTTTTTAAGTTGCCAGTGACCCCCAGAATTTTTTTTATGATTTTCACCTAAATTTGACGGCCTTCAGAATATTTTCCGCTACTCATATATGAACATATTATGTATTAATATAAAGAAAAAAATGTTATTCTATCTTTGTGTTCATGTTTTGGTTTCACTTTATTTTGATGGTCCCTGTAACCCACACTGTTGACTTTAAGTAAGTTATTAATCATATTAATCAGACGGTCTATTAATACTTTATCGAGAGTAAGTAGATAAGAAGGTGCAACGCCACTACAAGTCAACAGAATGCTCAGAAGCACCGTCGAAATAGTGTTACCCACGTTTTATCATCACTTGAATACACAAAAATGCATGTTTAGCAAAGTACTGCATTTTCAAGCAAAATACATGCAGATATCGTATTTTTAACCTGTAAATAATTATGAATAATTGAAATTGCACAACTGAAACTGATCAAACAGAAACACACACACACACACACACACACACACACACACACACACACACACACACACACACACACACACATTACACATACATATAGGCTACATACATACACGCACCTATACATACACACACTCTATTTATACATATATCACGCACACACAAAAACATGCATATTCATATTGTGGGGTTATCTGTCTATTGATGACATTTTTTATGTCTGTAAAGGCATCTCCGTCACTGACTAGCCTACTTTGTCTCAGTCAGATTCAAAATAGTCAAGACCATCATTTTTTCGAGTCCTGTAGACCCTGTAGATGCACCAGGGCTTTCTTTACTGTAATACACCAAGAACAGGGATTGCTGTCAAAACGTTTCATCAATGACGGGGAAAGAGTTAATGTCGGTTCTTATCCGTTTACGCTAAGAGGATTATTCATGCCCAATTTTTTACACGTAAGCACTGATGATATCCTTCCTTCGAATTTCAGCAACAATTCAACGATTGCATCGTAGCTACTGTCCGCTAGGTTAAGCCCTGAGACCGCATCAACTAGTTTTCAAATAAGTGAGTTTCCTTAAACAGCCCTGTGTTCGAATGAAAGACAGCTTCATACCGATTCCAAAACTTGCTTATTTCTCCTGTAAGCTTCTCAATGACTAATTTGGGTAACCCGGCACAATGGATTTCTGGGTTTTGCGGTTTGCATTGACCTTTCACTCTCTCGATCGTGCCGCTATCAGTCTCGTTGCAGGGGATTTCCACATAGTAATGCTGCTCTGGTAAAACTGCATCAAATTTGCATGCCTCCAGGAGCTCAGATTTTTCAGAGGGAACCATAAAGCTTTATCTTTCTTTTCTAAATATGATTAAATGAAAGACACCGTGAGTCGTTGCATTTACAGCTGTCAACCTTGAAAAATAATTGGACAAAAGTGCATCCCTGCACCCTAAAAAGTGCACATTGCATAGTTAAAATTTCTCTGAAATTTTTCTTCTTTGCACTACTTAACATGTCTTGTCCTTCTCCAAAGTACATATCTTTTTACTTGTCTTTTTTTAATGTCTGTGGAAGATTCTTCTTGAGAAACAGAGGCATTTCTGCCTTTTCACACCCAGTTCTGCAGATAAATCTGATTGTTTGATTTTCCTTCAAGCGTACTTCATCTTATCTAGTTATTGTGTTTCATTTATTCGTTGGCGCAATAACAAATGCATAATTTTCACCCTTATTGGTCGATAATTTATCGGTCCGATAAATATTGTGCATCCCTAATACTTATTATTTAATGATTATCTTAAAACAATATTCTTAAGTTACTTGGCAACTTACCAACCAGAGTAATGTACAAATACACGCCAGTAGCAATACTTGTCTGAACCTGTCGACTGATCAGACACAGAAATTAGCAATTTCTAAATCTATCAAAACACGGAACCATTTCGTCCCGTAATATGACAAATGCAAATATGTGCATAAACCAGAGATTACCTGGTGGATTTGATTTCCCTATAGATAGTGTGACCGTAGCTAAGTCTGCTGTTCTCAGGTGATCTACGTACATGTTCTCCCGGCCCTTAACCAGTGTTCTGTTAAACTGGTCACACTGCACTAAAAATGATGCATGATGTGACACAGCACAGCTTCTCTTTGGTAATCTATTTCGTTTTTTCCAGTTTGATAGTAAGGTGAACACAATCATTTCTCAGAGACTGTAGGCTCTGTGGCGCTTTCATAACATCATTGTATCACAAGGAAAATATAGCACAATGAACGCTGGTAAAAATCCAATGCAAGATGGAACCAATGAAGTGCTGTATGAAATAATAGATAAGATTAAACGACCATAGTGCAGGTGAGAACCAACTATAATGGTCTAATGGGGTTGTTTTAGTAGAGGCAGACATGGCGTGGTGTTTTCTTTCTTTCTTTAATTATTTTTTTTCTGTCTAGTTATGGCTAGTTTCAATATCACATTAAATATCAAAAAAAAAAAAAAATCTAACATCATTTATCTTGTATTTATTTTATACAAACAACAGGAATTTTTTTATATCCATCATCTGTGGGACATTATTTAAAAATGTTTTGCTTTTCTTTTTTCATTTAATAGCCAATTATTGTAAGTGCACCTGTCCTTAACAAGTCACATAAAGCTGTAGTTTTTCCAGAGTGCTGTCCATTACAACAATAGACGTCATGATTCAAAAAAACAACACTTACCCTCAAAACTGTGTCAAGTGCTAACAATCTGAGTTGCAGACTTCTGTTTGAGGTATTTGCATGGTACAGTAATGCTGAAAACTCGATATCTGGACTTGGCAGGTTACTTACACAAAGCATGGAATGCCCCGTTTCAACCATGTTATGAAGTTTGAGTTTTATGCCTTAAGAGAGCTTTAGAAACACAATAGATCCCTGTGGAGTTATTCAGACACAGGAGCAATCATTCACGGCATTGAAAAGCGAGCATTTTTTACATTCTGTTTGTTGATTTATTTATTTTTTTCCATGTTACATCCAATTACATTTGCACTAGAATCACGTGCCCGGAGCAGCTGATGTTACACAAAAGAGTGAGTGTGGTAGCACTCTTTTGAAATCCAGAGAATTCTGAGTATGCGTATGTGAGAATAGATGTATTCCACATTGTATCTCTTCAATCAGTGTGATCCAGCATCAAGTACGGAGAGTTATTTTTATCAGTGGAATGCAGAATGTTGCTTATCTCTGTGCAAAACAGAGGTTTAGGTAGTGCGGATGTTTCTGTACCAGGTCTGGAGAGATTAATTTAGTTTAATCATATGCTGGATTTAATTATATTGCATGGAATTGATCTTACCTACATAGATATCGTACCTCAAAGCACTGCCCATTTCCTTGTATCATGTATGCTGCCTATTACTGATATTTAATATATGGCTCCGTGTTATTGGCCGGGCAGAGCTATTGGTCCGGTCACCAAAGACAGATTCACAAATATCAACTGCTCTGTGTACCAATAAATACATATGAACTAGATGAAATGACTAGCAACATGGGCACTATCTTCTCTAATATATTAGAAGCTGTTGCCCCAATCAAACTAAATAGGGTTAGAGAAAATTGTACTGTGCCATGGTACAACACTAATTCTCTCAAGAAGGAAACTCGTAATTTTAAGCACAAATGAAAGACTAACTTCTTTCCAAGTTAGTTTGTCCAGCTGTAGACAGGTTCTAAAAGCTGCCTGGACTGAGCATATCGGCAAACTCATAGAAAACAATTAAAACCATCCAAGGTTTTTACTTAGCACAGCAGCTAGATTAACAAATCACTAGATGTCACCCAATGTAAATATTCCCTTACAGTTTAGTAATGACTTTAGGAATTTCTTCACTGATAAAATAGATGACATCAGAAATAAAACAAATGGAAATTCTACAGCCTCTAGTGAAAACTGCAGTACTTTACGACTAGGACAGGAAGAGCTAAATAATTGAAAGACTGCATCTAAACCAATAACATGTCTATTAGATCCCGTAGCCAGTAAATTACTGAGTTGTACCCTGTAGCAGAAGAACCCTAACTCATCATTATCTTTAGGTCACGTCCAAAAAATATCTGTCTGCCCATTTTGACGCCCTCACTTCCGTCATCCACTGAACCCGCAACCTGGTCACGATCCCAATCACCAGAGTCCTGCCTGCTGCCCGCCGAGGACAACCCTTGAACTCTCTATCCCTGAAAAGAAAGAACTGTTGTGTCGGCTTTCTCAAGTGTTATATTCTGAGTTGGATTTACCTCTTTCTTATGTTTGAGTCGACGGCTATTAGCTTGCTCCTAAGTTTCTTCATTAAAGACTCACTCCGTTTGAATTGTTCCAGTGTCTGCCTCTTTAACCAGTACGTGACGCCCATAAATAGCTCCATATTCACTGGTCGAAAGCTTTTATCACATCTAGATGTAGTACTGTGCAAGGGGAGGACGACATATTAGTTGAATTAGTAATTGAAATAACCTGTGTGAATTATCTGAAGCTGAGCTAGATTGAATAAATCCTTTTTGGTCATGATGCCATATAGACTATTCATAAATTTCTCTAGACGACGAGACAGTACTTTAGCATATAATTTAGCATCATGTAAAAAGTAGTATACAAATTGATCGGAATACCATCTACGCCTGGGGATTTCTCTTTGTTTATAGACTGGATTGCTCAATTCAGTTTATGGATAGAGATTAGTTCAGCCAGGTATGTTGAATCTATATTTGACAGAAAGATGTCAAAAGAGTCAAAGGTGACATTAATGTCTTTTAGGTACATAAAACCCAGGGATTTCGCTGCTAAAATATTAGCAAACGTTTCGCTGTAATCTAAGGGCTAAAAGGTGGCTTGGTATACTCTGTTAAAATTAATAATTCTGCTTGGATCTTTGAATCAGATACTGTACCCTAGATCTCTGAACTGAGGTCGGACCTAACCGCCATGATTTTGCTGAGTGTATTTGCTGAGAGTCTGAGAAACAATGCTGATTATCTCTAGTCAGATTCTGGAGCTGTTACTTCACTTCAACGATCTTTTTGTATCGGTTTTTCTGAAGGAAAGAGGCATATGAAATTGAGTTATTCCTTACAAATCCTTTAACTGCCTTACAAAGTCTTTTCGGATCACATTGCCGAAGCTTGTCAGAACAAAAAGCTTGAGACTGTGATTATTTTGGTCCAGATATATCTAGGATATGCAACATTATAGAATTTGTATTTGCACCCAATAAAATTTCAAAACGTCAGAAGATAAGGAAGTTGAGGATCTGGAGGGGCATAAACTGGTGGTTCTACACCATTGTTTTTATATATGTTATTCTACCATCTATATCACAACCTTTTTCTAAAATAGTAATATTTAAAGTCCTCAACACTAATATTAAGACACCCATGGGTTTGGTGTCCGAAGATGATGAGATACCACATAATATTTGTTATGATACCTGTGTATATCATCTTTCAAATGCAATTCTTGAACTAACATTATATCGTTTTTTCTTCTTCGCAATAAATCCAGGAAAAGTGTACAATTGTGAGGGCCATCAACCCCCAACCATTTCGTCATAATAAAATAAACACATTCCCATGAACTATGGCAGATCAAATCAAGAGCAAACCTTTATCTGCCGACCTCCCTTAATATGATCCGTGGCAAAAAAAACATGCACAGTACTGAAGCATCAAAACTGGCCCCATAATTACATATCGACTAGGTAGTATATCTGTATAAAAATAAATAAATAAATAAAACATTAAAATGACATGCATAGAAAGAAACTGTCAGAAAGCAGAGCCATAAACATTAAGTGATACTGTATGCACAATAAAAGCTTCTAGTAACTATGAATTAATACGTGAACAGTGAAAGACTCAGTCAACTAACCATTTAGAACATTTCTTCTCAGATTAAACAGCAAATGACCGGTTGAAGTTGGTGGATGAATGGGATCTGAGAAAAAAATCTGGGGAATAGAGCATTTTATTTTCACCTTGATTGATTGCACGATAAAGAAGAAAAATTCTGGATGCCAGCTCATTTTCTTCTTAACTTGCTCGAATGCACTTATTCTATTTGTTGTGACCGGAGTAAAAAAAATTCACCGGGGCGTGAAGTCTGGTGGCCTGCAGAATGAGCTCCCTGTCCAGGTACAGCAACAGTTTATGAAGAAAACCCCTGGTTTAGTGTGATCTGAGGAGAGCATTATGTTTACACAATGTGTTTGCTCCACCTCTTTGCCCACCAGAGATGGGAGCCGCATCGGTAGCTATCTTTTCAAAAAAGCCCACAGGGTCATCCTTTTTGGAGCCTTCAGGCAATCCAACCGGACACAGACTGTTGTGCCGATTGTGATATTGTATAAGTCCACTATCTGTTGTTTGAGTGCGGTTACAGACCTCCGCATCACTGTGAACTCGTTCAACCTTCTTTGCCACCATATCGCTTGTGGTTGATGGCTTGGATTTCTTTGGAAGCCAACAGAGACAACTCCTTCAGTTTTCAACTATAAGCCATCTGGGAAAATATCATTAATGAATAAAACTTAGAATATAATGAGCAAAAATGAGCCAAATGTGCAGAGCTCTATTAAAGTACAACTAGGTTTATGAACACATCACTTTTAAAGTATGGAATGGCACAAGGATCTTTCCTAGGCCCATTGCTATTTTCAGTATAGCCCCTTCCTGTCCTAGTTGCCTCTTCGTAATATTATTACAAAATAAGAGATTACTTTCTAATTGATATGTTGATGATATTTAACTATATATGTCAACAACACCAGATGAAACTTCTACATTAGAGACGTGCAACATTGAAAGTAACAAGGGCCAGTATTTTTTCTCCTTTATGCCAAAGGGACAGATTACTAATCCACGTATTCACACCTTTTACAAAATATAGTGAAAACTATTAATTAGCCCAGCAGCAAGATCTGCAGTTTAAGATATTAACTTGTAAGCAGAAAACACAAGATACTTCTCTTTTCAATATAAATACGGCTTTATTGGAAAAACCTAAGACACATTAACTAACACATAAACACATGCATTCACAGATTCATGAAGAGAGAAAGTGAGGAAAGTTTGAGAATGTTTGGAGCAATATTTGCAATTGCATAGACCTGAACAACCATCAACGACTAGATTAACCCTCACATTGAGTTCTTCAATGAGGTTAAAATTGTATTAAATTCACCAGTTCAGCCTGAATCCGGAGGTTTGTACTTCCGTTGCCTTTGTGTTATGGGATTCCCTTGCTGTTGTGGAAAGGAGTTTCCTGAGGTTGCTGATTGGGTGGAAGTTCAGTGGCCTTTGAAGTCTTGGCCGGCTGATAATTGGGGGTTGGCAGGAAATGCAGAGAAGCGGTCTGGTTGAAGTTTGATGCTGTACAGTTGTAGACTTATATATGGTGGGCAAACTTACTTTCACGCAAAGAAAAGAAACTAAGGAAAAGCAAGAGAAGTAACAAGACTAGATGGGTTCTCTTCTCATTGTGGCTAGGTAGCAGCAGACCTGCAGGCAGGAGCACGCTGGAACGGCCCTCAAAGAATGCAAAACATGCTAAGACAGAGGCTTAACAGTCTGGCTAAAGAACGTAAATTGAATCGTGTCTTGAGTGTGTAATTGCTTTTGGACTGGGTCCCATTTCGTGTTTTAACCAACAGATAACATTTTAGCTCGGAGTATTGGGTTGGTCTCCCCCCCCAAAAATCATGCATCTTATCATTATCTTATCATTCACATGGCTCAAACTTTTCCGCTCTTGCAGAGAATAAATTGACCACAGAATATGATAAGAATATGATACATTTGGCTAAGAAATGATGGGAAGAAACGTTTCAAGCGAGATTAAAACTCATGCAAGCCAAACATGGATAATAAACTATTAACCATTCCTTAGTTATTCAAAATACATACACAATGATTGATTAACACATAATAGTTAAATGTGTGGGATATATATGTATATTTCAGTGAGTAGGTGCTCATAAGTCCTTTTATGTTGATTTTTATGCCAGTTTTGTGAAAATTCTGTTACGATCGGGTTAAAAGGTCTTTCAACATCCGAGTCCTAAGAGCAGGGAAGGAGATCCATCCAACAAAATCTTTAGTTCATTTTCCCATGTGATACTTAATGATGTGAATCATTAATCTTGATTACTTGTCCCAAAATTGACAACCTCCTTACTGAGTTGAGGTTATCAATAAGAGTTCTTTGTATTAGTGTTACAAGCTGTCCTGTGATAGAGTCTGTTGGATCTACATGCCTTGTTGCACCAGGCTCTCCTGGACAAATTTATGACATCCTGTTGTCTTGGGCCTCTCTGCTTCTCACGTTACAGTGCTTGATAGAATCTTAAGTTGTCTGATTCTCTCTTATACCCTACAATATTATCTACAATATTATCTACAGCAGTGTTTATACTTTTCAGGGAAATCTGAAAAGCATTTGAATGGCTTATAGATCTAGTAAAACCAAAATGTAATATTTCACAACCTAAACCTGGTAAGATATCTCTCAAAGGTTTTCTTGTAGTTCAGCACCAGTTAACTTGAGTTCTTCTCTCTTGCAAAATGATGGTGTTTCCTGCTTTATTGGCACAAGAAAACAAGTTTGCTTTTAATTAGTTCTGCCTCTGTTGGTCAGAAAGAATAACATATGAAGAGAAGTATGGTTCAGGAGTTCAGGATGACCACCAGAGATTTCTGTCACTTGGAGTCAGATCAACAAACTCCGAAAACTCTCTCTTTCTTTCTCTCTCTCTCTCTCACACACACACACACACACACACACAAACAATATAATATAGGCTATACTGTGCAAAAACTATGTTCAGAAGTAAACTAACCCTGAGGTTGTACGTTTATTTTGAGTAAAATGTACCAGGTGGTGTTGCATATTTTGAGTATGTGCACTTTCTAGAATTTCAAATTTAAATAAAACAAATACAATGAGATGAGATGTTAAGATTATACAGGTAAAAGTGCTACTTTTTAGCAGAAAGCAAAGTGTTTAATTGCGTCAGGTAGGACAGACATATGAGAGTAACATGTCAACCTCATTAGCAATGATAACGGCACCTGGGTGAACATCTTCAAGTAGATAGTGACAAGAAGTCATCTGCCAGACATCTAAGTAGATTGCTCCATCAATATCCTTGAACATCTTTTGCATTACTGTGTTCAGCTGCATCGCATACCAGTCACTTTGAAAAATGTCCTGGAACAACACAGATATGTAACAAAAATTACTATATGCATTAACATATATGTAGCTTTTATATTTGTCTGTCACATGCTATGCTGTACCTGACATTAAACCTACTTTGACTTTATTGGCCTGTCTAGTAAAATAGAAATATAAACTCATATGCTCTAAAAGTTTCCACCACAGATATGTCATATATTAAGAAAACAGAAAACTATTGAAAACAAAGTAGGATTTGAAGGGGACCCAGTGTACCTTTAGACCTGCAGTGTTTCCAGACTTGATGATGACGGTGGTCTCTGGCGCGCGACTTAGCAGCGCTACAACAGACTCACGGATTTTGGCCACTTTATGAACATAAAATGTTATTGGGTGAAAAACAAGATGGGCAAAAATTGTGAATACAACAACTGCATGAGGACCACCGGCTATTTCATCAATATCATTGCTGATATAATGCAGGTCCGTAATGAGCATTTTAGTAAACCTTAAAGGAACACCATGTGGCCTCCAGTGAATAATGATATTATTTTTCAGCTCCACAGCCATCAGGGGTCCACCTGTACGAGGAGTGTGGAGGTCCATTCTTTTTATGCCTAAAGATAAGTACAACTCACATTAGACACGTTGTTTTATTAATTTATCAAACAGCTTTACAGAGGCATAAAACAGACACTGGGGAAGAGTCTACAGAGTAAAAGTGATCCAAATATATGAAAAAAAAAAGTTTTACAAAAGAAAGCACATCATACAACAAGTATTGATTTTTGTGTGAACTACTGCTTAAGATGCATTGATATGCTATGGGATGGAAGTGTCTTTTTGAGTGAGATCTGAGCGCATTTAATTATATTAACAAAAATATATTCAGAAGACTCGGAGTGCAACTGGACTTGTTTGTAATGCTTTAATACTGCATGATTATATTCTGTTTTTACATGTGACTGTACTTACATTTGCCTGTTATGTTTTTTTTTATATTCAAAAGTGGGTTTAGCTGGTGTTAGGTGCTCCAATGAAAGTTATACATTTATGTAAAATTATTTATATTTTTTACAAACACGTGCAAACCTTAAGACAAACAGCTAAAAACAATGATGAACCCTGCACATCAAAAAAGAACGCCATATGGGTATGAGCGTCAAAAAATTATGCCAAGGGGTTGTGACCATGTACCAATAAGTTGGGAGTGAGAAGATGTTGAAATAACTTGCCTGGCACATATTTTTCTAAATATTCAAACCACTGCCTTGTGGTGGAGTCTCCCAACAAGTAGACGATCTTGTTTTTAAGGCAATTTCCCATTTGTGTAGAATTGAACTGTCGAGTGTTGCATGCAAAAGACTTCCAAACGTCTTTGAAATAGAATCCCTCAGGAACTGGTGTTGTCAAGCCAGATCTGCATCTCTCCGTTGTGCCTGAAGAAAAGAAACATTTACCTGAAAAGACTGTCATAATTATGCTAATTACCAATTTCCTTGCAACTGCATTTGATTTTTATATTACATCTGTCCTGAACGTACCGTTGCCTGCGGTGTCGGGAAGGACATTTATGACTTGTTTGTCACCTGGAATAGCAAGATTTGCTAATTTCCTGTGAAGAAATAATCATCTTTAGAGTTCTACAATTCTTGTGGTATTAGTTTTCAATCATTTTCCACTTACGTTGTGAAAATCTGTCTTTCAACTGGATTTAATGGGTTTTCTAAACGTCCCATGGAGTGATGAACCAGTTTGTCACAGGAAAGTTTATTTGGTCTCTCACACTGCCATTGTGTTCCTGTTTTAATATCCTTATACTCACAGCAGCAGTTACGTTTCCTCCAACTTCCTTCTCCACCCCACTTAAGATTACATTCTACTACTTCCCTGATCCTGATTTTATTGGGTCCTGGCCCTTCAAAGTGGCCATTATAGTGGCTGCGTGTGATCGAAGAATCCCTGTATTTTTTAAGAATCTGCACAACTTCACTGGAGTGCTCAAGACGCACAGAAACTTCTGCCTGACCTTCCCAGGGAAGAAGAAGAACAACAGAGTAAGTCCCATTACGATGATCCACAACCTCCCCGTACACACTCGCCTATACAAGAAGAGTGGAAGGTTAAACCTATGCAATAAAATTATTAGACATTACCTAAATGTACTTAAACACACCTTTAGCTCTGAATTGAAAAGCTTTGCTTTGAAAAAATCTCCTCCGTATGTTTTCGGGCTCTTGTTGTGGTCTCTGGCTGTGATAATAACGGAGATGTTTTCTCCTACTTTGTAACTGTTTTTGGGTTCCACAACAGAGAATGTCGAGTGGACTGGACTTGTGGTCAGATTCAGCTGAGTGATTAGTTGATCTGGACCGGGCCAGTTAAGAGCCTTCTGTAGTCTTTCCCACTCCTCATCACTGATTCCCATGTCAAGTGCAGTAATCACAGAGGAGGAATTTGTTTTTGACTGTTTTTTTGTTTCACGTCTGGGAACGGGGGGCTGAAATTGTTGTCTCGGATGGCCGCTCTTCAGGAATTTCCATGAAGTCTAAAAGATGACCAGTAGATCTGTTTATATTTTTTAAAAATCATTTTATGATCACATACCCAATTTTATTTGCGCATTTTAATTTTTTTCTTCCGTGGCAGAAACAAGCTCCCATGCAAGCCAACTTCCTAATGACAGGCCTAATAATAAGATTGGTTCTTCCTTTTGAGCTGCACAGTCTGTTTGTGTCTTTCAATAATGTATATAACTGTTTGCAATTGTCATTTGCTATCTTTCATATACACCAACATGCAGTGTCTCAGGCATTTTATTAAAAGTCAAGAGTTATGATGCTTGAGAGGTCTATATGTGTTATATCAATATTCAAAATGTGCTGCTGTTTAATATTTTTGGAGTCAGCTGTTATTTAAATTTAGGATTCTTAGATAAATAAACAGTGATATACGCTATACAATGATATACACTAATGTTTAAAAGTTTGGGGTCAGTAATTGAATCTGAAAACACTGTAAGCTGTATTAGAACTGTATTATTTATATATATATGTACACTTTTGAACAGTATGCCCATTACGTGAACTTACCAGACAGATGGTTGTCCAAAGACATAGCAACAAAAAGCAAATGCAAAGCTGTGTTCTCCTGTGAACTAATAAGACACTATAATGAGCGTAAATTTGCAGATGGGACTTTATGGGAGTTATTTGAATCGGCCATTACTGTAGTTTTAGGCAATATTAAAACACACAATGTATTGCATCTAAAAGTAAGTGAATTAAACGTCAGTCAGGTTGGCGGTACGATTTAAGATCTAATATAGTTCAGAATAAGCTCCCCCACAAGGTGCCATTTACCTGAGGAGTCAGGTGTGGGTGGAATGAACATGGTCGCATCCGACGCTCTGCTTCTTCTTTTTGGGATACATCAACAAGTATCACCCCCAGGTGCCAGTCCTGCTGCTGTGTGTGTACATCCAGAATGACATTTTAATTGCATTACATTATTTCATAAATTATTTAATATATTTGTTGATTATTTATATAAACAAAAAAAAAAACATTGTACAGTTGTGGTTATGCAACATAAAATTCCAGCCCTCATATTTGACAGAACAAGAATTCAAAAGTGTGGCTGTTTTATTATGGCTTATTTCATGCCTACTTTTTTGTCACCTCTCCATTATTGTGTCTAACCGTCCTGTATTTTAACTCAATATGTGTCGGTTTCAGTGACTTATAATTGCCATGTTTGTAAGTGACACTGTTTTAGTGTTCGTCCGCGCTTGCTGCGTTCAGACTGTTTTGCTGTTCGCTGCAAATGATGCGGTGGAGGGGGGAGAGTTTGAAGTGGCGAAAGCGCCGTTGCGTTTCCACTGGCTGTGGAGAAGGGGAGGGTCTTTATTACCCCCACACCGAGACAGAATCGGTTCAGTACAGTTGGAGCCGGAGACAGACGCCACATCGGCAGAAGCAAGGGCGCATCACGACACGCGACTGGAAAACAAGACGCCGGCGGATGTTTGCAAAGTAACGAATCCGCCCGGACCGCATTCACGACGCTCACGCGGTTATTATGCATTAACGATGTCCATTCCGCTACTGTAGCGGTTCGCCGTCTTCGCGGGAGCCACATCACAGGCAAGGATTTATCTAACGGTCGCTGTGTACGGATGTACGGACGGATACGATACTGTAAACGTTCGTGATATATTTATTTTTTTTTCTGAGGACGGAGGGGAGATTCTGCGCACTGCAGTGAGGCTACGTCCGGCTGTTCGCGCGATTGGACCGTGGATGTGATGGATATCGAGCGTTTTCGATATTTGGGTTTTCGTTTAGAACAAAGTTTGCTTTGCATGAAAGCATCAGCTCTGTCAATAGCGTTTGTGCAGTTGCTCGTCCAGTGTGACTGAGTGGTTGAAAGCCACTCCATCCTTCAACAGATGAGAAGCAGCCAGTTCCTACAACTTCAGTTGCCTGCGCTGGGGGAAAAGAATGGTGTTTATGACAGAAATCTCAAAACGTACCGGAATCATCCCACAAAAATAATCACCCAGCCTGGAATCGTAATGAAAGTGCTGCGGAGAAAAAGAATCGTACTGTTCGTAGCCTATTTTCTGCTGTTAGTTCTTACCATGCTGAACTTGGCTAACTACAGGTGGACTAAAGAACCTCAACAGTGTAATCTCCAAATGAGAAGCACTCCGTATCAGGGCAGGCCAGACATTCGATTCCTTTACAGACCATCTCTTGCTAAGAAGAGACAGCTCGTCTATGTTTTGACCACATGGAGGTCTGGCTCGTCCTTTTTCGGAGAGCTGTTTAATCAACACCCAGAGGTTTTTTTTCTGTATGAACCGATGTGGCACATCTGGCAAAAGCTGTACCCGGGCGATGCCGTGTCCTTACAGGGAGCAGCAAGGGACATGCTAAGCTCGCTGTACCGCTGCGATCTTTCCGTTTTTCAGCTGTACAACAGCCCCGGGGGCAAAAACTTCACCTCCCTTGGACTTTTTGGGGCCACGCTGAATAAAGTCATCTGCTCGTATCCTCTTTGCTCCGCTTACAGGAAAGACGTGGTTGGGATGGTGGATGACAAAGTGTGCAAAAAATGTCCTCCACAAAGCCTTAGGCTCTTAGAGGAAGAATGCCTTAAGTACAACACCATAGTCATAAAAGGCGTCCGGGTTCTGGATGTTAATGTTTTGGCGCCCCTTATGGAGGATCCGTCTCTGGATCTCAAGGTGATTCACCTTGTGCGAGATCCCAGAGCCGTGGCCAACTCCAGGATCAAATCGAGGCACGGGTTGATTCGTGAGAACTTACAGGTGGTCCGAAGCAGGGATCCCAAACTGCGTCGAATACCCTTTGTGGATCCCGGCCACAAGCTCAGCAAAAAGGATGGTGCAGATTACCATTCGGTTGGAGCTATGGAGGTGATATGCGATCGGACGTACAGGAGCCTGAGGACTGCCTTAAATCCGCCCGGCTGGCTGAAAGGGAAATACCTGGCAGTGCGCTATGAGGATCTGGTGGAAAACCCTGTCAAGACCCTACGGAATGTCTATCAGTTCGCTAACCTCAGTGCCAACCTTGACATCGAGTCTTTTGCTCTTAACATGACAAATGGCACAAGCTCTTCCTCAAAGCCATTTATTGTGTCTGCCAGGAACGCCACACAGGCAGCCAGTGCGTGGAGAACAGTGTTGAGTATTCAACAGATAAAACAAGTAGAGGAGTACTGCCATCATGCGATGGCCATCCTGGGTTATGAGCGTGTGAGAACAGCCGGAGAAGCAAAAGACTTGAGTAAATCTTTATTGACTGCTTCCAAACTGTGACATGCTTACCTCCCCAGAGATAGCTTTTAAATGTCCACGTGATACAGAGCACCAGCTCAGTAACTGGATTTGTTTGTTTAAATCAAAATGCTTTTGAAGGATTTCACAGTTTCTTTATGGAATGCCATAGCCCTTTGTGGTTGTTCAATAGCACCGTGACTTTTCTAAATGGATCTGTAAATGTTTGATACGGCAGCATCTGCGAACCACAACTGGAAAATTCATATTGTACAAACCAAATGTTGCATTGCTATTTTCAACCCAAAAAATGGATGCTTAAAGTTTGTTTGGAATGTCTGTTTTTGAGTTTCAGTTTATTTTCTGTATGTAAAATTATGAAAATGGAAAACGAGCAACCGATTCTGATCAAAACTGTTATGCGGAGCGCAGGTAATGCTCTTTCTTTAGAATCAATTTAAAGACAATCATTAAAGTTCACAATCTCTCCACACGCTTTATGAATGCCATGCTGTGTGTTATGTAAATAAAAACCTAAAGTAATGCGTTGAAATATTTGTAAATGCTTTAATTGTACTGCTTAGTTCACGCTGAAGCATAAAGTCAAAAAAAGCATGTGCTCCTATCACAAATACAGGAATATTATATTAAGGAATTGTTAACCAAAAATAAGAATTCCGTCATCATTTACTCACCCTCGAGAACTTCCAAATCTGTTTGAACACAAAGGAAGATATTTTGAAGAAAGTTTATAACCAAGCTGTTTCGGGTCTCCATTGTCCTCCAGAGTAGGACAAAAATACCATGAAAGCCAACGGTGACCCAAAACAGCCTGGTTGCACACTTTGTTCAAAATACATACGTTTATGTTTGTCAGAACAAGGAAATTCAAACAGATTTGGAACTACTCAAGGGTGAGTAAATGATGACAGAATTTTCATTTTTGGGTGAACTATTCCTTTAAGTAAAAAAAATCCACGCGTTTCAGTCTTGCTACAAAGTGTTTATTTTATTAAATGTGTTGAAGTGGATTTTATGGGACCTCTGCTTACAACCCTTATACAACTATTGTATTGGCCAAAAATATAATTGATCTGCTTTTGCTATTCAGAGATGATAATGGGGGTGAGAGAACACCAAAACTATCAAACATGAATTCCAAAAGGGTTAAACTGGTTCATCATTAATTGGTATACCACAACACTATTTTAATATTGAGTAAATGTGATGATAATGTAACTGCTGTATAAGGGATTGGCCTATGAACTGTAGTGGAGAAAGCATCGAGCATTGTGGTGTCAATCTGCAAAATTGCTTTAGATGGTAAAAACCCCAATTAAACGGAATGAGAGAATTGGTTTTCCACTTTAACTGAGAAATTATGTTAAGTGTCATATTTTATGCCGATTTATTTTCAGTGCATGCTAGAAGGAAAGCAAATAAGACCAAACCAGTGATTTGTTAGTATCAAGTGGTTATGATAGCTCTCTGGATACTAAGCAGAAACAAGGACTACTGGCTTTCTTTTACCATAGGCAGTATTTTCAGGGACATTTGGGACTGAAAGCTTTCATGTTTTTTTAAAATGCATCAGTGTGGTTTAGAACCCTGTGTAATTGGCCTATTGTGTTCAAACTTGGCTACAAACACACGCTGCATCGTATTAAGACGTGTTGCACTCAGGAACATGCTTGCACTCAGTTCATTCCCCATGTACATCATAATGACCGGGTACCATAGCATCTCTCTGCTCGCCTCTGACGATGTCTTGTGCAGTTGCCATGACAACAGCTCAAAGAAGTGCAGCTATTATTTGTGTATGAACTGAAGCTATGGGAGCAGGTGGTGAAGACTCAACCTTATAAGAAAGAGAGACAAAGACTGAGATTCTGTATGCATTCACTTTTGTTTAGGTAGCAGGTACTGTATATGAGTTAGCGATACTTTTGGTGACACCATCACGTGTGGGAATTGACTATGTGGTGACTGAATCATGTAGTTTGCATAATGCATAGAATGTAGAATTGGACTCGCTGTATAATGACTGGAAAATAGATATTCAATTGCATGTCAAATGTTCCTTGATTTTTAATTTATATATACAAGGAAAGGAAGACATGCTGAGGGGAATTCAATGAGGATATTTTACTGGGGATCTGGAGAATTTTTTGGTTGGTTGGTTGGACACATTTCTCTTCTCTGTTATACTGTCAAATCAATTAAGACTGCAATTAGATATGGATTTTGGCCCACAAACATTGTATTGAAATAGCTTTATAACATCAGACAGAAACAATACAATTTTATGTACTATTAATGTCATGTAATGTAATTCTGAGTGTATATAGACTATGAAGGATTCATTTGCAAAAAAAAAAAAAAACACTTAAAACAGCACTTAAAAGAAAATGAGCTGATTGTGGTGCATTATTCTCCACATATTTGTCAAAAAAGACTGTACTTTCCACTTTCATAACATGGCTTCTGCAGTAAAACGTGCTCTTGCCAACAAGCGCCCTTGTTGTTTTCGAACAGAATCCGATGAATCCATTTTAGCGAATCAGCGCACTGTATTGAGGTCAGATGACAAGGCTACTTTATAGCCAAGAGGAGTTTCATTAAAGCTCACTAAAAACGATCGAGGTTAGATGATTTTGCCCAACTTTATGAACCTGAGATCTCTTCTTCAGGGCGTAAAAGGTAAATAAAAGCGGAAAATTTTCACGGAACTTTGCAAAACCAGCTTGTTGTCTGTGTATTGTGTGTAATCACATCCATACAGTCTATGATCACAACAACAGCAACGTTATTCACATTGTCATCTGATGAAATTACAAAGATTAGACAAGTGTTTTTACTAAAACATAAAATGTGGCGAGATCTGCTTTTGCCAAAAACAACAAAAAACGACTGTTGGAAATTGCTGCTTTTGTTCTAAAACTAATTTTTAAAATGTAAACATTTTAACGAACCGTAATTAATCCAACTGCAGTTGGACTGATATTACTTGGAATGTGCAAAAAAAAAAAAAAACTAACTGTCCAGAGATGAATGTGCAAAGTGGATTAGTGTGATGCGTTGAGAATGTGGAACATACTGGAAACTTTGTGTGCATCCCACAAATTAAGAAACTGAAATGGTCGGACAGTTAATAGTTCTTGGGCATCCTCCAACCAATGCCTCCATTCTTTGAGTGCAAGCTTGATGACTAAGAGTTCTTTGTTGCTGATATCATAATTTCTCCATCCAATTCTATGATGAAGCGTTTGCTGGTGCGCGGGGTGAAGGCTATGTTGAGCTTCTGGAATGCCTCCATGCCATCTGGAATCCAGGAGAGAGACTTTGGCTTGTTTCTATTTAGATTAGTCAATGGACTGTTAATGGAGCTATAGTTCTGAATGAAGCGTCAGTAGAAGTTTGTGAACCCTAGAAAGCATTGCAATTATTTTATGTTAGTGTTTGCGGGCCATTTTTAATGGCTTCAACTTTCCCCCCATCCATCTGGATGCAGTGTTCGCTGCTGTTTTAACCAAGAAACTGCACTAAGAACAGATGGAAGGAGCGTTTTTCAGCTTTTCGAGAACAGATGTTATGAAATGATGAAAGAAATCTTGGCTCGCTCTGTGGTAAAGCAACACAGATGCATTTCCAGGGCAAGTGAAAAAAGAAATCCATTGCAATGATATCAAGTGAAGTGGTTGCGGAAGTGACGGTGGATGGAGTGGAGGAAGCTATGGTGAGGACTCGCTTGAGGGTATCCATGATCTCCTGGAATGGGCCTAAGGGAGCTCATAGTGTTGACATGTTCTGGTCTTCTGTTGCAGAATGTGGACACAGGCTGAAGAAGCAGGCTTTTTAGTGACAGGTATGAGCAATGGCAGGGAATGACAGGTAAGTAACAGTTCTATGTTGGATACTAATAGATGATAAGAATGCGGGAACAGTTTCCAGAAAAAACACAGGCAACACAAGGAAGGGAAGACATGCTGAAGGGAATATTTTACTGGGGATCTGGACCTCTGTACGATGTCTGCTCAATAATAAAAAAAAATCCCATAATGTACGATAATTTCAGTATTTTGTGAAACTTCAAATGTTGGTTGGTTTTAACCACAGGGCTTCTTTAATTCATCTGGCTGTGGATCCAATGTTTGCCGTGCCATGCTTTTAAAGCAGAGCTATGTAACCTTTAGCGCTCCAGCGGTTAATAAACATAATAAATATTTTGAGCTTCTAGTATGATACTTGGACATTTCCAATCTGGCAACATTGGCTGGTTAGTAGTTGGCTGAAGGAGTGCACTGTGATTGGGTGAGTTCTGAGCCTGGTCGATCTGTGACATCTACTTTCTTAAACTTTTAATTAAAATGCAATTTTACATCCTGTTTTCCATCACAATTTAAATATATTTAAACAACAATATATATATATATATATATATATATATATATATATATATATATATATATATATATATATATACACACACACACACACACACATGTAAATAAGTAATAGTGCTGTCAAACAATTAATTGTAATTAATCTCTTCCTAAATAATAGTTCTTGTTTATAATATATGAATGTGTACTGTGTGTATATATATAAACATAACACATTTTTCTTAAATATACTGTATAGATGTATGTGTGTGTATTTATATAGGCATGATAAATATACACAGTACACACATATTATGTAAACAAGAACTTTTATTTTGGATGCGATTAATTCATTAATCATTTGACAGCACTAATAAGAATTTAACATGAACTTTAATGTCTTCGAAAGACTTCTATAGACACAATAATATGTTTAATTAACCCACAAAATTATATTATTATATTCAATTACATCTGTGTTCATCAGTATCTGATGCAATGTCAAATGCTGGGAAAACACTTCTTGAAGTTGACTTTTTTTTTTTTTATCAGTGGTGAAATGCTGCCGTTTGTGTTCATTTAATCAATTTATCAATAAATGATGAATAATTAATTGATATTATGTGAATAATCTATCAAAATTGTAGTCTGATTATACGTTTTTCAAACATCCGTATAATCTAATTACAAGTACTTTATGATCTGATTACATAATCCAGATTGCATGCAATTAGTTCCTGCACAGCACTGGCTACAGCATTCACAGGATAAGACACGGCTTCAGAGGTTTCCAAACAGTTACGTATTCACAGAACGAAAAACCGGCAAATTAATACAATGCTCAGCCTCTAAGAAATCAAACATAAATATTTATTTCCCCAAAACACTTCATAGATGCATCTGGGATAGCTAAAGCTGAGAATGCAATTCCAATTTTTTATGATTTTTTTTTTTAAATGGGGGATTTTTGCACTGTACAAACACAACAATCTTCTGCACCCAAATGTAAATGAGTTTCAACTTGACTACAGAGGTCAAATGGACCATATCCAATGACACATGTACTCAAAAGAAGCCCTTTACGTCAATGGAAATAACCCGATGTTGTAAATGAGACACAAAATCTAGGGGCGGGGGTTCCCTTAAAAAGAGCCTCATGTAAGGGTTGATTCTTCTCCCAGGTGAGACGAAGGTAAGGTTGTTAGTTACACTATTTACATTAGAATAATGTTCAGAGTGCTTTAAAACCTCTAGCCTTGCTACACAGTCACAACAGTCTCAAAATAAGGGATGGACACTGAGCAGCCAAAAACAATATTGAGATGAAAGGAAGGTGTGGATGATAAGGATTAGTAAAGTTATCAGATCTTCAACAATCACAGTCACCATTGAAAGCACTTACATGCATTATTGTGTACACAAAATTAGTCAGAAACAACAACATATTATAAATAAGTATAAAGATATAATGTGAACATGAAGTTAAAGCAAATTAAAAGAAAACCAGAGCCTCCAAAAATTCAAGGATAGAAATGAATAATTATGGAAAATCATGAAAGAAAGAAAGAAAGAACACAGAAAGTAACACAAAAAGTTAACACACACAAGAACAAAGTGATATTTTTAATCTAGTTAAAAATTCAGTAATAAAAATAATGCAATCATATATCTTTTGAGATATACAGTATAAGGCACAGTAGACAATTATTTGAATAAAATGAATACTTCACACAAACATGAAAATGTACTTACTCTTGGACTGGGAAAGATTTGATGAAAGTTTGTTTCTTTTTCAGATCAGATTTGGAGAAATTTTGCTTTACATTAAAACAGTTCATCTAAAAAGCCCTTATCCTTCAGTGTGCCACAGTTCTCAAAGAAGGCACGATTAAGCGAAGAAAGGAAGATATAGTGCACTATGATCAGCATCCGTTTAAGCGTGAGTTTATGTACCCTCCATGAACAAACACTGGAGTTTGTTTAACAGAGATCATCTATTCAAACCCCTTACCCCCTGTTTCATTGCCGTCCAATAGAATTAATTTGAAAAGTCCAAAGGTAGATGCTGTTTTACATTTCACAGTTACACAAATATTTACAAAGTTACAGGGTACTGAAATCTGAAATCTCTGAGGCAAATCATATTTAACAGTAACTTGCTCACCACTTCAATGGGTGCTTTCAGAACGAGAGCTCAAACTGCATAATAATGTCTACGACTAAATACATTATAAACCAGAATGCTGTATGTAACAAAAATTACTCCATATTCCACTATGAATACAAAAATCTGAAAATAAAAATAAAACAACCAATATTAATAAAAAAAACATATTGAAATGGATACTCACCCCATTAAAAAATGATAAGTAAATAAATATAATTTAATATAATATAATACAACTAGTACACTTCACAGACAAAGAATAATTCTTGACAAACTGGGTGACTGATGATAGATAGATGTACCTTCATCGTTATTTCACTAAACATAGCTCATGCGTAAAACTGATGGAACTCTTATGAACAAAATCAAGCAACTGAAGCAGTTCATTTGAAAATGAGTCATCAGACTCTCAAATGGTTTTTTATGAGAGCTAAGCTCTGTGAAAAGGCCTGTTTCTTATTTTGTCCACTGTCGCACTACTGACAAATCGTTCATCTACTTAGGGTTTTTAAGGAGAGATGCATGGCGTCTTCTCTTTGAAAGTACTACATACAATTTAGTAGTGTTATAAAGCACTCTTTTTGATAGAATATTATCCAGAATATTTGTAAAACAAACACATAGATTTTTATTGACACTGAATTATGGAAATTTTGACCGTGCTTCAGCAATGGTTATCATCTGAATGCAATGATAAAGTTTAATTGCGATTTAAAATAAATAAAGACATGATGAAATAAAACACAAAATAGTAGGGAAAAATGGATACAGTAAAGACCACGTTCCAATGAAATATCTACACAGTCCTCTATAATGTCCTCAAGTTCATTAGGGTAGAAATAAACAAACTATATCACAGTAATTTTATTTAGTTTATACTATTTACACATTTATGAGCACATAACCCAACTTCTATCCATAAAGATAGAACAGGTAGCCCAACACATGATACCTTCAATTAATGATCCTGCTTTACAACCTGTGCCAGCAAGTTGCCCTGTTGGAGTATTATTTAAGTCCTCCTAGTAATTCTTGCTCCACTGAATACTACTGTGACTTCTGTGTTTCCAACTCTCATGCTGCTAAAGCCCTTGTTGTCTCATGAAAGTAAAAGCAGACAGCATTCCATCCACAATCAAAGATTTTCAAGACCACACTCATCCATCTGATTCACTCTGATCCAGAACGTCACTGGATTTCATATGTAAGAACAAGACACTGCATTAAGGCTCTTATCTGAATACGTGTGCAATTTGTCCAATTTAAAAGCATGTGGAGCGCAACCTTCTTCTCTCAAGGAACCATGGTTATATACTTAACCTGGAGTTGTTCCTCTTCAGGAACTCCAGTTACATCAAAGTGCTTATGGGGAACGAGATGCCAGCAGCCAGTTCCCAAATGTGTAACTAGGGGGTCTTTGCTCACTGACTGGCAGGAACTCCAAAACTGTACCTACTGAATAGTTAACTGGGTCAAGCAGCAGCTCTGTGCTCCATGAAGTGAAAAGCTTCCACTTCAGGGTGTACCGTTTCCTCGTAAAGGCAAAGAGAAAGCCAAGAGCTTTCTGAACAAGCAGTTTCAGAAGAGTTTGGAGAAAGCCCTTGGACCTTAGCCACCGCTGTAGGAGTCTCATGTAGAGCAGGCCAAGAGGTATCATGTTGGATGCAGCTGCAACCAGATCCAGCATTCTCTGAAACAGTTTGACAGTGAGTGACCAGCCATGACTGCAGTGTGGATTGACTTGATCCGTGCAGGGGACTTACATGCCTGCACTGTGGTCCCAAACCACACAAAGATAAGTGGTTCTCTGTGCTGGAGAAAGCCAACTTTTATTGCCGTTGAGTCTTAACCTCAGCTCTTACATGTGAGCAAGCACAACATCTTGATGCTGAGCTGCCACCACATCCGACTGTGCTAGCATTAGCCAGTCGTCTATGTAATTGAATATGTAAATGCCCTGGAGTCGCAAAGGAGCAAGTGTGGCATCTACACACTTCGTAAATATGTGGGGTGAGAGTACAAGGCCGAATGGAAGAACCCCGATATTGAAGAATGAAGACGTTGAAGTACGCATCTTTTAGATCTATCATGACAAACCAGTCCTCGAACTTGGTTTGAGACACATCCTGCTTGAGGGTGAACATCCAGAACTTCTATTTTGCATTGGCTTGCTGTCTGGTTCTTATGACAGGACTTACCCCTGCCTTTGAGACATAATGTTGATCCTAGAACAGCATTCTGGACTTTTTAGGGAATATTTATTTTAGGTTTAGGTTAGGTGCTTCTACACCCTTGTTAATCAGCTATCATTTCAAACCAGTTTTAGGAATAGATTATGGGTAGGATTAGGTTTAGGGGTAGGGATTGGCTTAAGTCTATATTTTTGGACAGCAAATTTGATCCAAGAACATGTCTTACTTGACCAAATTACAACAAGTGGTCAGGTGAGGGGTTTCAGGTTCTAGCTGTGAACCACTGGTTGTGGGAGAGAGAGATGGTCTGAGACTCAAATTCACCTACAATGAGCAGTTTGGCATCACAAGAGCCAGGCCAAGATACTGTACACCCTTTTATTCTCCAGAGGCATCCAACCCTGGCTGCCTTGTTGCAAGTTGCCTTGGTGCACTATGCAGAAACAAATTAATGCAGTCAAATGCTGATTATATCTCCCTTCATATTACTGCGTCACATCAACCTTCCATGCTTCACTTCTGAAACCTCATCATCCCTCTTTAGCTCATGAATTTTGATTGGCTGTCAAAGTTTTAATTGTTTTAATTGTACATAATATTTCTTATAATGCGTTTTTGTCTCACTTTATATTAGGTGTCTTTAAATACTATTTAATTAATGAAAAAATATATTATTGACTGATTCATGATGATGCATGTTACTTCCGCATCCTTTGTTTCCAGTGGAAGTTCCACAACTCTTTTTCAATGCCACTGCTTCAGACATGAAAAACACATAGATTTGTAATGGTTGCTTTGTTAAATGTAATCTAAACTGCTGTGACACTATACGCAACATATTTAGTAATATAACAGTGCTGTTTGAACTCATCACTGTCCCATTTTCAGGAGATTGTATTTTAAAGACATCTTTGTCTTTATTAGGAATTGTTTAAACAATGCTTGTTCAATGAACCACAGACAATTACACAGGCACATGCACCTGTAGAACAGTCTATAAGACAGATAACAGGCAGAAAAATAAATTGTCACGGTTAGAATAACTAAGGACATTAAAGAGAGCAATATACTCTAAAAGGAATAAGTGGCAACACAGGAGAATGCAAAGCATTTAATAAAAAAGGATTAAATACTAGATAATTGCTATGAGAAACAATAGAAAGATGATAACAATGATCTTTTCATTGCTTACTTTCTCTAGTTGAACTAGTCTACAGAAGTGAAGGGGATATTGTGACTTGGCTCAATAAATTAAGTTATTTTTGGTCAAATTCTTTTTAAGAAAATGGCTCATGTTCATCGCTTATGTATGCAGATATATACTTACACATTTTTTTTATTTTTGCAGAATCACATAATTTTGACCTGGTCTTCACATATGCTCTATAATCTGTGAGGTTTGGAACAAACTGTGTCTAAATGTAAAGAAACAAGAAATGGCATGGCCCGAGTAAGTGAGGGTGAATCTGTGAGAAAGAAAAAGACATTTGTGCATCCTTTGTTCGAAACCACTTTCATCACCTCACCCTGTCATCTTTCTTCATTTCACATGCCCTCTTCTCTCTCTCTGTCTGGTTTAAAAATTATTCAACTCATGCAGGTGATAAAATTTTAAGAGTGCTTTTGAATAATTGAAAAGCAGAATAATAATCGCGTGGCATAGCAAGCTGCGGCTGCAGAAGATGGGTCGGTTCTGGCCCTAAAGGCTCTGTCAGATTCACTTTGTGATGCCTGTCAAGCCGCAACCCCCTCTTTCTGTTTAAGCGAAACTGGACTTTTTGTCCAGCTCTTTTTTTCCCCTTCTCTTTTAATTAAACAGATGCAGTTACTAAGTTGCCTTACTAAGACTGTGTGCGTCCCAGGGCAAAAATAAACCCAGTTTTATTGGAAGAATGTGCTTGTGGTGACATTTTTGCGAATGATTGCTTCTTGCACATTTCACAACACTTTCAAATTGAAATGTCCAGCTAAATATGTGTTGAGCTTTATAAGAAACAGATAACGTGAAGCTGGCACCTTGTTATGGTGGTTGTTGTATACATATTGTGGCAGTTTGAAAGAGTTGCACTAAAAAAGTTAATGCTCTTTCGCATTTGAAAATAGTGAAGCAACTCTACTAAATCCTGCCTTTATTCTAACTGAATGTTAACATTTTAGTTAATTTCATCTTGTTTCAGTGAGGTTTTGAGCTCTTATATGGAGTGGCATGACCACATCGCATTTGCAGTTCTGTACCGGGTGAGCTACAGAGCACATTTACATGCAGTTTAGCACATTTTTTCCAATGAGGATGGGTTGGCAAAATTAGATGAAGGTGCATTGGACCACAGAGGTCAAGAAGCAAAGATATTTCTGCATCAGTGAGGATTCAGTAGCTGTTATGTACACAAGAATTGATGCTTTAAAACTAACGTTAATAGCTGTCTGGTACAGCCAGTAAAGCAAGACCGGGAGAGGTGTAACATGGGCCCTCTCATCTTGGTTGAAGACCATGGCACAGTGCCACATTTTGGATCATCTCCTGAGGTTTAATCATGCATGAAAGAAAGACAGCCAATGGATCACTATGGCAGTTAGTCAGATGACAAGGAGCTATGAGGCATACAGAAAATGCCCTGGGTGGTGCTTTTAAAGGGACCATTAACCCAAGGATGAAAACGATTCCAAATCCATGTGCATATATGTTACTGTGGCAAGATTTTTGGTACTACGCTGCTTGAGGTACGTTTTGCAGCATTTAAGAATTCATATATCCAGTGAGCGTCGCTAAAGATTAATGCTCTATCATGCTCAAAACATCCCCTACAACAAACCCAATCTTAACACACCCAGCAGTATTAACAAATGCAAAAGTAATGTAAAAACATACAATTCGCTGATGTATCCATGCTATTTTAACTTATGCGGATTTTAGCTGTTCCCTTAAACCCTGTTGAACTGTAGTTTCACAGGGTTTAAACTGGAGCTTTTCATCGGCTAAGTGCAGCACCGTTTCACATGAGCTACAGAGTAAACCTATTGAATTCATACATATGAAGCTGTATATTTGACAACAACATTTAAAAGTAGCAGTTTTCAAGTCGTGTAAGATACTAAATTTGTGCTATCACATAACATTCTGCAACTACTGAAAATGTAGCTGTAAATCATATTTTTGTGTGAAAAGGAATAAAAATTGTCACTGCCTCTAGAGTTCATTTCAACTAGAAACTGCAACCATTCGTATGAATAGGTAACATTTTTTTTCTCAGTTTTGCTGAAGGCACGTATTTGCAATGAGACTAGGTTGTTTTTTGAGGTATTGCACTACATGATGTTCTAAACTATAAACACCTTTCTTAGGAATTTTCACGCACTGATATGTTAAAAGACGGCTTTTCGCTTTTAATCATGTTTATGAGGTCGTCATATAATTTCATAATTGAAGTTTTATATTTGCTAGTTACAACACATCAAATAGTTTTTCGTTTGATTATGGTATAATGATATGTTGTATCACCCAGACATTTCTGAAACTTTCTGACCATTACACCCCAGCCCTAATTCCAGACAGAATAGACACGCTAACGCCCCAAGCCCGGAACTTTAATTGATTTTTTTAAATAGATCCCCAGAGGCAGAAAACAAACAAGAAAACTATCCTTCGCCAACGCAAGTCAAACTAATCCACCTGCCAGAGGTCCTGCTAGACGTGCATCTCCCTACCGTTCCAGCCCATTTCTTCGCTGTCATCCGCAACAAAATGGACAGAATCTGAGCCGCTTGGCTGAAGTCTGAGCAGGCTGCAAACGCGAACATTCCGCTAATTCAGCTGTGCTAACAAAGCAAGAACTCGCTGTACTCGACTTATCAAACAGGCGCAGCTTCGCCAAACATTTCTCCTCCAGCCAAAAGAAAGGAAACAACTAGAAGAAGCCGTAATTCTCCCAGGGGAAGACCTGAGAAGTCAGCATCTGCACCAGATAAGCCTCCGCCCCACCAGGAGGCGGCAGAAGGCTCCCAGCTACTGCTAGCAAAGCCCAGGACCCAAACACCAGCAGCTCTTCCTCAGTTTCCAGCAAACAACCCACGCAGCAGGCACCACGGCTCCAGCCCCACAAGCCATCAGCCTAGCCTGTACCCACTCTGTTCATTGGATCAGTTGAACCCACACCAACAGTACTCTGCCCAAGTCTCTCCCGACCATGCCTGGCAACCAGCCCCCAATCCACTGTCCGTTATTTACCAGCCTCAAGTTTCTCCTATTCCTCCAGGACCTAACTCATCCATTTCTGTTCCCACAGCCCAGCCAGCCATAGGTGCCAGCACAGGCACACAGATGCCTCCACTGGCGATCCCAGCCGTACTCACCTCCTATTCCTCCTCCCTCCCCTAATTTTCTGCTACCAGTCTGAACCCAGATTCAAGACCCCCATCATCTTTACACACCTATTCTTCTTTACCTCCCTATCTTTTCCACTCTTTTTCCCTAGATCCCCTGCCATAGCCGCCGTGAGCTCCAACCCACCCCCACAAGTAGCTCCCATGAGTTACCCCCGCCAACTCTCCCATCGCCCACCACCCTTTCTCAGTATCCACTGCTAACCTTCTTCCTATGCCCTCAAATGCCGCCACTGACCCCACACCCCGTCCCCAATTCCATCAAAGCACAGATCCTTGCAGAAATCCAGGATGCTGGCACCAGAAGCGGAACCCTATGCAACCCAGGTGCTTCTCTTTTCACAACTAATATTCCAGCAAACCATCCTTTAAGGTCCCTCCTCAAGCCTCCTCGACTCAATCCTACAAGCAGTTTCTCACAGAACCCTGCAATCTTACCTGACCGCTTGGAAATGCTTTAAATCTTTCCAGGCAAGGTATAACCTCCAATTCCCTGATTTTTCCTGCTATCCATCACTTCTTTCATCTCCTTTCTTAACACCTCAAAAAAAAAAAAAAAAAAAAAAAAAAAAACAAGTCAGTTCTATTAAGGGCTACTTGAGTGGTATCCAATTTTTCCATGAACTCATCCACGGCATCGCCTCACCTCAAATAACCAATGCTCAGACTTCACTTTTTAATCAAGGGCATCCAAAGAAGGCATCCCTCCCGATCCGACTCAAGGATGCCCATCACCTCAAATTCTCTCAAAATGCATATCCACCCTCCGCAGAGGCTACTCTTCTATCCATACTGCTCGTGACTCTCGATGCAATGTTCATTCTGGCCTTTTCGGTTTCCTCAGATGTTCAGAATTTACAGTCAACTCCAGATTCGACCCAAATATTCACCCCACTATTTCCGACCTATCTATCGTAGAGACTACTAAAACCGTATCCTTTTCATCAAACAAAGTAAAACGGACCAGACCAAAAATGGGCATTTCATATATATTTTTAACCTCCAAACTCCTACTTTTCCCTTTAAACACTTCTAGCTTTCCTCCAATACAGGAAATCCCAAACTAAAACTCCACTCGACCCTCTGTTCACAGATGATTCCAACCACCCCGTATCTCGATTCTGGTTCCAAAAGCACCTCAAATCAGTCCTATCTTACTGCGGAATCCCATCAAAAGAAAAAAAAAAAAAAAAAAAAAAAAAAAATTTCTCCACATTCCTTCAGAATAGGGGCAGCCACCACTGCAGCAGAGAAAGGTCTCTTCCAACAGCAAATCCAAACCCTCGGCCGCTGGTCTTCTAACGCATACAAAAGCTACATTCGTTCAGACCAATCACTCATCAAAAAAGCCCTCCAGACCCTAACCAGTCCCAACAGAACTCCAAACCTACCACCCCCGCAGGGGATCACCCAAGGCACGGCATCACTCCTTCTACAACGGCCAGCTCTCGCTGTATACGACCAAATACAAAATCCGCCACCGCAGCGGCCACACCAAGCAGGAACATCGCACCCACCGCCCTGGACGGCTCCCGCTATAAACAGCCATATTCAAAATCTGCCACCACAGTGGACATACCAAGCAGGAACATTGCACCCACCGCCCTGGTCAGCTCCCGCTATAGACGTTCGTATACAAAATCTGCCACAGGAGTGGCAATGCCAAGCAGGAGCATCGCATCCACCGCCGTGGACCGCTCCCGCAGCAAACGACCATATACAAAATTCGCCACTGCAGTGGCCAGCTCAAGCAGGAGCATCGCACCCACCGCCATGGACCACTCCCGCTATAGACGTTCGTATACAAAATCTGCCACAGGAGTGGCAATGCCAAGCAGGAGATCGATGATCCACCGCCGTGGACCGCTCCCGCAGCAAACGACCATATACAAAATTCGCCACTGCAGTGGCCAGCTCAAGCAGGAGCATCGCACTCCACCGCCATGGACCACTCCCCGTGAGATGACCCTATACAAACCTGCCACCGCAGTGGCCAACACAAGCAGGAGCACTGCACTCCACCGCCGTGGACCGCCTCCCGCCGAGATGCTAATACACTCCCACCGCCTTAACAGCGGACCACTCTAGCTAGAGTACTGCACCCACCGCCATGGACCGCTCCTCTGCGCTGTTCACGACAGTATACAAAACCTGCCACCGCAGTGGCCAACACAGGCTGGAGCATTGCACCCACTGGCCGTGGACCGCTCCGCTGTAGATCATGGTATACAAACCTGCCACCGCAGTGGCCAACACAGGCAGGAGCATTGCACCCACCGCTGTGGACCGCTCCCTCCGTGACACAATAGCACACAAAACCTGCCACCACAGTGGCCAACACAGGCAGGAGCATTGCACCCACCGCCATGACCGCTCTCCCGCTGTAGATGACGGTATACAAAACCTGCCACCGCAGTGGCCAACACAGGCAGGAGCATTGCACCCACCGCCGTGGACCGCTCCCGCCGTAGATGACGGCATACAAAACCCGCCACCGCAGTGGCCAACACAGGCAGGAGCATTGCACCCACCGCTGTGGACGCTCCCGCCGTAGATGATGGTATAGTACAAACCCGCCACCGCAGTGGCTAACACAGGCAGGAGCATTGCACCCACCGCCGTGGACCGCTCCCGCCGTGATGACGGTATACAAACTTGCCACCGCAGTGGCTAACGCAGGCAGGAGCATTGCACCCACCGCCGTGGTCCACTCCGCCAGAGACGCACACTTGCACCCCACTGCTTCTAGCAGCAGACCGCAAAGCCGGAGCTCTGCACCCACCGCCAGGGCAGCTCCCGCCAGAGACGGTCATTCACACAAGCTGCTATTACAGTGGACTGCTCTAAGCCGAGCCCTGCACCCACCGCCGTGGACCGCTCCCGCTAGAGACGCACACTCGCACCCACTGCTTCTAGCAGCAGACCGCAAAAGTCGGAGCTTTGCACCCACCGCCAGTGGACAGCTCCGCCAGCGACGGTCGTTCACACATGCTGCTATTACAGTGGACTGCTCTAAGCCGAGCTCTGCACCCACCGCCGTGGACCGCTCCCGCTAGAGACGCACACTCGCACCCACTGCTTTTAGCAGCAGACCACAAAAGCCGGAGCTTTGCACCCACCGCCGTGGACAGCTCCCGCCAGCGACGGTCGCTCACACATGCTGTTATTACAGTGGACTGCTCTAGCCGGAGTACTGCACCCACCGCCGTGGACCACTCCCGCTAGAGACGCTCACACGCACCCACTGCCTTCAGCAGCAGACTGCAAGCAGGAGCATTGCACCCACCGCCGTGGACCGCTCCCGCTGTACATGACAACATACAAACCCGCCACCGCTGTGGCCAACACAGGCAGGAGCATTGCACCCACCGCCGTGGACCGCTCCCGCCGTATACGACAATATACAAACCCGCCACCAAGGTGGCCAACACAGGTAGGAGCATTGCACCCACCGCCGTGGACCGCTCCCGCTGTACACGACAATATACAAACCCGCCACCGCAGTGGCCAACACAGGCAGGAGCATTGCACCCACCGCTGTGGACCGCTTCCACTGTAAATGACATTATACAAAACCTGCCACCGCAGTGGCCAACACAGGCAGGAGCATTGCACCCACCGCCGTGGACCGCTCCCGCCGTAGATGATGGTATACAAAACCCGCCACCGCAGTGGCCAACACAGGCAGGAGCATTGCACCCACCGCCGTGGACCGCTCCCGCCGTAGATGATGGTATACAAAACTTGCCACCGCAGTGGCCAACACAGGCAGGAGCATTGCACCCACCGCCGTGGACCGCTCCCGCCAGAGGCGCGCACACTCGCACCCACTGCTTCTAGCAGCAGACCGCAAAAGCCAGAGCTTTGCACCCACCGCCGTGGACAGCTCCCGCCAGCGACGGTCGTTCACACATGCTGCTATTACAGTGGACTGCTCTAAGCCGGAGCATTGCACCCACCGCCGTGGACCGCTCCCGCTAGAGACGCTCACTCGCACCCACTGCTTCTAGCAGCAGACCGCAAAAGTCGGAGCTTTGCACCCACCGCCCGTGGACAGCTCCCCGCCAGCGGCGGTCGTTCACACATGCTGCTATTACAGTGGACCGCTCTAAGCTGGAGCATTGCACCCACCGCCGTGGACGCTCCCGCTAGAGACGCCACATTCGCACCCACTGCTTTAGCAGCAGACCGCAAAAGCCGGAGCTCTGCACCCACCGCCGTGGACAGCTCCCGCCAGAGACGGTCGTTCACACATGCTGCCATTACAGTGGACCGCTCTAAGCCGGAGCACTGCACCCACCGCCGTGGACCGCTCCCGCAAGAGACGCTCACATGCACCCACTGCTTTTAGCAGCAGACCGCAAAAGCCGGAGCTCTGCACCCACCGCCGTGGACAGCTCCTGCCAGAGACGGTCGTTCACATATGCTGCTGTTACAGTGGACCGCTCGGCCGGAGCCCTGCACCCACCGCCGTGGACCGCTCCTGTAAGAGACGCCACTCGCACCCACTGCCTTTAGCAGCAGACCACAAAAGCCGAGCTTTGCACCCACCGCCGTGGACAGCTCCCGCCGGAGACGGTCGTTCACACATGCTGCTAATACAGTGGACCGCTCTAGCCGGAGTACTGCACCCACCGCCGTGGACCACTCCCACTAGAGACGCTCACAACATTTTCATGCCCACTCTCCTACACCTACATAATATCATCCTAATACCATTCCAATTTCAACTAACATATCCATGCTCTTCCTCCTTTCTAGCTAAGCCAGTAGCTTTTTTGGGGGGCCGCTTACACGTGTTTTCGGCTGCTGTCTTAATTGGCTTTTTGGGGGGCACTCAGGGATCGGGTCGGACACCGAGTCCTGTCCGCTTTCACGGACAAGAGGAAAAACTCTGGACTCGGTAGTCCACCTAGTTCCGAGCCCTCTCCCTGACAGCTCGCCAAACACGCTTACTTTTTACCGTTACTATGATTAATTATACGTAAGTGCGAACTCGTGAAATGATGTTTAGCTATAAACAAATTTCGGGAGGAGCACGCACTGATAATTAACGCTGCTGGCTTCTCGCTTCCTAATCACGCAATTATCCAACCAGAGCAAGAGAAGCCTACTATAAATTCGCACAAGCTTCTTACCTCGATATCTCGTTTCCGAGCATCCCTCCACCACCCCAATCTCCATTCCTCCTAGTTCTACTATCCCCTCTCGGGGGGGGGGCACTCAGGGATCGGGTCGGACACCGAGTCCTGTCCGCTTTCACGGACAAGAGGAAAAACTCTGGACTCGGTAGTCCACCTAGTTCCGAGCCCTCTCCCTGACAGCTCGCCAAACACGCTTACTTTTTACCGTTACTATGATTAATTATACGTAAGTGCGAACTCGTGAAATATCATTCTAAACCTAAACTTACCTTGTCTTATACAATTTTCAGTTATCTGGTATGTTAAAAGACGTTTTGGCCTTTACCCATGTTTATAAGGTCGTCATATAATTTCATAATTGAAGTTTTATGTTTGCTAGTTACAACACATCAAATAGTTTTTTTCATGATTATGATATAATGATATTTGTATCACCCAGACATTTCTGACTTTCTGACCATTGTTCCCCCCAGCCCTAATTTCAGACAGAATAGACAATTTGTATTCAAGTTATTGAACATGTTAATTGATTTTTTTTAAATAGATCCCCAAAAAGACAAACAAGAAAAATCATGTCATGAATCAAGTCATTATCAAACTAATCTAGGCACAGAGGTACTGTAGACATGCATACATAAGCACATTCCGCACCATCTGCGCTGTCGTGCTGAGTTGCGGAGGCTAGAATCTGAGCCGCTTGGCTGAAGTCTGAGCCAGGCTGGACAACCAGAGGAGAGCTAATTCAGCTGTGCTATATACGCAAGAACAGATGTCTTACTTTGGGCTTGCCAAGTCCAGCCACTCGACCCTTACTCTATGACTCTCACGGTCCACTTTACACCCCTATTCCTTTCTCATTTCTCATTCTTTCTTTATGTATCTCGCTCTCTCAGTCTATTTTGGCATGCGCCCACATGGCTTTTTTGAGTTTCTGCCAAAGGCATAGCAGAGAACCATCCCTTGTTGAAGTCTTGTGACTTACTTCCAGTAACATTAAACGTTTTGTAATATTCCGAGAACAGAAAATACATATCTAATAAGCTTTGTGCCAAAAGTCAGCAGATGATCATTGATCCCCTTGTAGATAAATCAATGTGACTAATGGAGAGGGATGTGCACTGCAACAACTTGCTGCTCAGGCATTGAGATTTTAAGAACTCAAGTAAACCAAGAGACCTCGTAACCATAAGAGCCAGTAACAGTCTTGGGACCATGACTGGTTACCACAGATACAAGAGATGTGTGTATTCCAAGAGAGAACACTGACAAAATATTGTATGGGCAGTTTTATTGCTGGCATACATGACTTAACATTGCCAACTTATGGCCCAATTTGCAATACGATAGGATGTAGCAACATTGTTGTAGCATCAGTTTTGGATGTACAGTAATCTCAGTTGTCTGAATAGAGGTACTTTAGAAACAATAATCAGCGTGTTTGAATATTTCCTTGAGCAGCTATAAAACTGCTTGCACTATATAAAGGGGCATTAAACAGCCGCGATGTAGCATTTTTACTGCTCCACACCACTGCACACTGGAGATGTTACTTGCTACTTAAAAAGGATCTTCATTTTGCAAAGAACTCTGCTGTGGGATTTCTATTTTAGTGGTGCTACTAACACAATTCCACGCTAACGGAATAAATAAATATATAAAAAATTGCAATGCAACATATTTATGTATGCATGTATGTACACTATAAATAATATATATAAGTTCCCCTCTAACAGAAAACTCACCACCAGTTTATATTTTTGATGCTCAGGAGGAAGATCACTGAAATTAACATACCAGGAATAGCTCTGCTATAAATAGTTCTGCTCATTCAGATGGATTTGGATGGTGGAATGGGGTTATTGAGGGCCAAAGCTGAGAATGATGGGTAACAGAGGACTCATTCCTCTCCCTCTGTACACACTCTCCTGTGGCAACCCACACACTCTGCAAACACAGCCACTAATGCTTAGAGTTCTGGTATTCTTACACATACCAGAAATGCATCTTAGCACCGCTTTCCTTTATGTTCCTTGCAAGTACAAGGACACACACAAAAAACATACATCCCAAGTATATTACAATGTCACTTTACTGAATAAGAGATCGTGAGTGAGTGCGTTATTCATGGGTTGTGTGATGGTGTTTGGAAGTAAGGTCCTTGCTTTTGTTTGTTTGCATTTTATAGTCCAATGCACAAAAATTATTTCAACTAATAAACAATATGATTTCCAGGATTGTACATATGATTAATCAGAGATGTGCAAAAGTGCTTACTGGTTGTGCTGAATCCATGACCTTGCAAAAAGAGGACGGACAAAGAAACGCAACAAGACAGCACTGGAAAAATATGGAAAACAATAGTTCTGTGAAGAATTTCAGGAAACATTATAGTGTTTGTTTAAGGGCAAATGTTGAATACAGTGAAACTGTTGTACAAATGCTCCATCTGCACACACACACACACACACACACACACACACACACACACACACACACACACACATATTATCATACACCCACATACAAGTCTTGATGGTACACAAGACTGCCTAGATCTGCAGCAAAGTGTTTTCATGGGGCACATGCTGTATATCTTCACATGTTTGTTTGATAACTAAAACAAAAATGAATTAAATGAAATAAAAATTAAACATTTTCATACAAAAAAAAAAAAAATAGGTTACGTATACAAACATTCATTTTGCTCTCTCTGACAACAGCCAGCGCTCCACTGAGTCATAATGATAAATTACGCTTTATTTGCTCCATGAACAGTTTTGCATAAGCTAATGTGCATTTTAAAAACTTCAAAACTTCTGATAGGCATTTGGTCTGATTTTCAAATTGGTCTGAACAAAAATATGGCAGACAGACTGAATGAATTTGTAAAATTTGGCAGCAGAGGGCTTATCTGAGCAAAACAAAACATTCTTAATATAACTTTGATTAAAGCTGAACTGTATTTACTGTGAGTTTTTATAAGTGGACCTCAGAGAACGGTACAAAATAAAATAACAGTTCATGACTCCTGTAAGGGCAATTGGACTGTACGCATGAATAGTTTTTTCTTACATATGACTTAAAATGATATGACTATACTGAAAATAGCATCTTTTCATATCTGTAATAGTCTGTTGTTGTTGTATTTTAAAAGTTGGTGTTCAAAATTAAACATGTTGGTGAATCCAGAGAAAAAGTGTTTTCCACGTTGCTTATTAAAGCAATAAGCCTCAGGAAGCCATGGTTTACAGTGCAGCGAATTTACAACAGCTAAGGGCCTAAAACCCTCTTAGCTGTTATAAAATCACTGTAAACCACAGCTTAACGGGTTTATTGCTTTTTTATAACGGACACTTTTGGTTGTCAATTCTGATTGGTTCCTCGTTTTAAGCTATACTAAATTGCTCTACAAACATATGTGTGTTGCTCAGCAGCCACTTTGTTGCAAGCTTGCTACATGTATATATATATATATATATATATATATATATATATATATATATATATATATATATATATATATATATATATATATATTTTTTTATCCCACTTCATGTTGTGCATAACGATGCCCCTTAGCTGTTATAAATTCACTGTAAACCTTGGGGCTTATTGGATGGATGGGTTATGATTGTTCACTTGTTATTATATAATAACTATGCCCAGCACTACAATCTCCCTTCTTTCTGCGCTTAGAGGGTGCCGGTTTATCGCATGCCATTATAATTTTCTGTCCATATCTCACACTGCGCTGTTATTGATGTCACGTCAGTTCAAATGGCTGTTGGCTTGATTAGATGAGTGGAGGGCGTTGATTTCTCAGGTTTCCCTGCTGATAAACAGTCCCCTGCTTACAACCGCTTGCTGCACTGTCATATGTTATCTCTTTAACACGGCACCATCTATCTACTGCAGAGAGACCAAGAGGCCCATGAGGAAGAGAGAGAGAGAGAGAGAAACAGCAAAGTTCTGTTACAAAACCTGAGCTGATATCTGCAGTGTTTTTTTAAAGAATTTTTCACCCAAAACGAAAATGTTCTCACCCTCAGGCAATCCAAGATATAGATGAGTTTTGTTTTTTTTTGTAAGATAAGGTCTGGAGAAATTTAGCATTATATTACTTGCTCACCAGTGTTAGCTGCAGCGAATGGGTGCCGTCACAGTGAAAGTCCACACAGCTGAGAAAATGTCATGATTCACACGTAATCCACAAAATGACGAAAAGGTTCATTTAGAATTAAGAATCAATAATTTATAATTAAGAAATTATGTGCAAGCAGTACATCTTTTTATTTATATTAAACAGATACCATGAGGCGAACCAATCAACAAAGTGCAAACTTTTTTTGACCGGAAGCAAAGATTTGAATTTAAAGCACCTTAAACGAACACGCCACTATTAAACACTTAAACTAAAATTAAGCATAGCGTTAGACTCTTCTGGCATGTGAACTATGCAATGGCATCCAATAGAAATGGTAAACGGCCGTTGTTCAGTTGAAGTCGTATGAATTTGAAGGCCTTGGCTGCTGATGTGCTGAATTGCTGATTTTCAACCAGTAACGCACTCGGCGTTTGTTCATGAAGGTCGTGAAGCTGCTGCCGGACATGCTTCTGGGGCAGCCTAGCGGTTCAATTATGTTGAACATGCTTTATTGATAACTAAGTGGATATTTAATTACTAATACTGACCTGTCGCTAGCGATAACTTCATTTCAGCGTCGTTTCTGTTCTGGCATCATGCCATTAATTCCTGCTGCACTCATGGCTGCAAAGTTTCTTGATTATCACGCTGGAATAAAAGTATAGTCTTAGCTATATCGGTCTAGAAATTTCGAAACTTTTCATTTTCCATTGATCTTAGTTCACAATGTAACTACAGAAGAGACAAATTTTAAATAGGAAAAATATTGAAACCTTTTGGTCACTGAGATGCTATCGGTCTAATCAGATTCAATGATCTTTCTGTAGAAAGCAGTATATTATTATTTCTTTTTTTTTTGAAGAAATAAACTCATCTACGTCAAACATTTCCAGAAAACTAATATTTAAATGCACACTAAACATCACAGGCATTAATCTTAGTAATATTTACTAATGCATTATTAAATGTGTTGGCTATGAACTAATAACGAACAATTATTAACATTAACAAAGAATAATTAATACAGTAACATATTGTTAGTTATTCTTAGTTAATGCATCAATAAATATTAAACCTGAAATTGAAAAATGTATGTATATAATAAGGGTAAAATAATGGTATCAGGGTAGAATGCAAAATGTGGATCATTCAATTTTTATGTTTGCTGATTCATTCATTTCAGACGTTAAAACATTGATTTATGAATTTAATTGCTACGTACAGCAGGAAAGGTCAAGACCACCAAGGTGAGACAAGCCAAAATCACACCCAGAGACTCGAATGTATGAAAAAAAAAATAATAATACAAAAATGTGGAAAGTACAAGATGTCTGTGTAGGCAGTAAACAGCTCACTGAGTCTTGGAACAGACTTACAGAGAACCCCATGAGGAGGGCTGCAACTTAGCATCTTAATAGTGTGAGACAGAGAGAGAGAGGGAAAAATGTGCCTGGGCTGTCTGATTAGGCAAGATAACATTTCCATTCTGATCAGCATCAGTGCTGTAATCCCTGCTGCAACTCACTGTCTCATTACCAGAGCCTCTGAGCAAGATGTGCAATTAACATTCTTCACACATTACGTCCCACATCAACTCGTCAGCTCGGAGTTCAGGCACAGTTAATGTAAATGTTAGCTCTTCCTGATTGCTGACATATTTAGTTGTGTGTCGGTATGGTCGAGTGTTGTCTCAGCTGCGAAGAGGTTGGTGAGTTATACGCGTGTGGAACAGCTGTAGGAGACGTTAATGTCTGTGCTGGGAACCCTATAGACCTATCCCAAAAAAGAAGGGAGTGAGAGGAATATTGTATTTCAGGGGGGCGTTAGAATAAGAGAGAATCAGTTCCGTCCGCAAGCAGAGGAAAAGCTAAATCAAAGCAAAGCCGAGTGATTCCAAGTTATTCTACAGTGAGAGTAATTTGTGTTTTTAAATTAATTAATTTTTTTTTTTTTTTTACTATTGTGCTTTCTCCTTGCCTTATTAACAAATATGCATATTTTAATTAGAAATTAATTATAATACGTAAATAAAAGCTAGCATTTTTATTTCGGAATAAAAACAAACAAATAAATGAATCACTTAAAATAGTAATAATAATAATAATAATAATAATAATAATAATAAATCTATTCTATTATGATTATCAATAGATCATGGTTGTCAGAATTGATAATATTTCATTTCAAATGTAATATTATCTTAACATCCTTAGAAAAAGCATGAATTTGCAATGCTTGTAAATTCAAAATGGAAATCATTTCTGAAATTTTGGAAATGTTATATTTCTAAAGACATACCGTAATTACGCTACACTTGTTTTACGAGAAAATACTACTATTTTCTTTGTAATTCAAAACGTTGTTTAATTCAGTATTGTCAGACGTGTGTTCCCTTGGCCTGTGTTATGCCCATATTTGGTTTCCTGTTCCTGTTCTTGTTTTGTCATTAGTGTTTCATCGATTTCCAGGTGTGTGTCTGATATCTATCTAATCCTCATTGTTTGCCCTTCTAAACCCAGTGTTTGTACTATTAAAGACAACCCTTGTTTCCTTGTTCCCTATAAAAAGACAAATATATTTGTAATCAATTGTGATTTTTTTGCATTTTCCGAGTGGAAACAAACATAGAAATTTCATAAATGCAATCTCAACTCTTTGTATGATTTTGTATCGTAAATAAGTGAAGCGAAATATGTTATAAATATTATTTTAGAAACATTTAACCTTTGAATGCCTAAGAATGGTCATTGTTCATATTCCTTGATGGCACAATATTGTTTTAAGCTATTAATTAACTTTATCTGAACAAATATATTTTTACACAAATGTGCTTTAAACTGAAAATAGTTGTTTTTTTTTCATGCAGTGATCCTTTAACGTCTCTGACAATATTCTAAGGCAGATCTATAAATATAATAATTGACCGCGTAGAGCACAAAAGAGTTTTTCCAGTGAAATTGCGGTATAAGAGGCCTAGGAGGAATATTACATGCAATCCATATCTGATTATACCACTAAGAGACTTGTCTCCTAACCAAGGCTGCATTATGTATTCCATAGCTTTCTCTGTTTGGTTTGATGATAATGCGCACCAAGAAATTGCTCATTTCAGTATTCCCAACCCGGGGAGATATTGTTGGCCCTGAAAGTCCAGAAATCTCATTACATCTTTCTTCATATTTCTCTAGTTAAAGTGCACACTCATTTGCAAACTTCACATCTCAAAGCCAGCCATCCTTTAAATTGGTTTCCGAATGCACATTTTTCAAACTTCATTTATTTTCTGTGCGAGATTGAAGTGAGCCGTTCGAGGGGACGGAAGGAACGGGAGTGTGATATATTCAGGCTGCTGGAGGGAAAGTGGTATCATGTTGGCACGGTAGTCATTTCTTTATTCCACTGTCTTTATCAGTCCTTTCATTGTCGGCTGACTTTTGTGGGTCCGGGCCCACACAGCCCTCTCCTCCTCTGATTACACCAAAGAGAAAACTAGGTTTTGTGCATTGGTCGGACTGTGTGAGGAGAGCTCTGGATACTAGAGATCTTGCTGCATATAAAGTGTCTGGCACTGAAAACTAACAGATCCCAGTCTGTTACCATCAGTGTCAGGGAAGCTACTCTGAAACTGTAGCTTTCCAAGTTATTCTAGCTAGCATTTTTAGCATTCTGTGTTGCATTTGTAATGCATTTTTTTAATGCATTTAGTCCCCACGGCCATGTTCAATCTTTTAATATTTCATATCTTCTAGCAGCTACACGGATAAAATGGCAGAAATCAACGTCGATTCAATGCTAAATCAAGGCGTTTTTGTTATCTAGGCTGTCATTTTCTAACATTTTTGGGGAAGCTGCTTTGAATCTGTAGTTTCTGACTGCTCATGTACACCTTGATGGATTTAAGCTTTTTGCTTTTTAAGATATCAATTGGTGGAGTCATCGGGATAAAGTGTAGATTATTGTGACGGCGACCTATTTACCGCAAAGCATCTGTAATGCTTAATGTTCTCATACTCGTATATGTCTTGGATGACGTTCATTTTTTGGTGAACATGCGTGACCCTGGGCAGACTTTCAGATGGCTAAACAAGATTAAGAAAACCTCTCTGGTCATGGAGAGCTGGATAGACAGTTGCATTTTTTGTGCCGCAAAGTTTTAATGAGCATAACTGCACTTTCCGCCGCAGTTTGAAAGAGTAATGTCCACTGAATATATAAGTAAATCTGAATGTTTAAATGTAAATTGTGAATATATAGTTATAAGTTTAAATATAGAAGTAAACCTGAATATATAGTTGTAAGTCTGAATATATAGGTGTAATTCTGAATATATAAATGTTAACCTGAATATATAGTTATAATTCTCAATATATAGAGGTAAACCTGAATATATAGGTGTAATTCTGGATATATAGTTGTAATTCTGATAATATAAATGTAAACCTAAATAAATTTTGAATATATAATTGACAATATAATATACAGTTGTAATTTTGAATATATAAATGTAAATCTGAATAAGTAGAAGTAAATCTAAATATACAAATGGTATGCAAAAGTTTGGGCACCCCTTGTAGAATCTGTGAAAATGTAATATAATTTATTACTGTCCCGAGTAAGATATTTTACACAAAAGATGTTAAGATATAGTCTACAAGACAAAAAACCCCCAGTAAATATGATTAAGACAACCCCCTGCCTCAAACCTTTTTTTTTTTATTATTTAACTTGGTTGTTCATACTGTTTGTGTAAACTTCTATGACTATTATTTTGTGTTTTAACTGTTGTTCATGAGTCCCTTGTTTGTTCTGAACAGTTAAACTGAGCACTGTTCTTCCGAAAAATCCTCCATGTCCTGCAGTTTCTTCAGGTTTCCATCATCTTTTGCATATTTTAACCCTTTCCAGCAGTGGTTGTATGGTTTTGACGTCCATGTTTTCACACTGAAGACAGTTAGGAACTCAAACAAAGTTTCAAACATTCAGTGATGCTCCAGAAGGAAACAAGACGTATTAAGCACCGGTGGGTGAAAACGTTTGTACTCAAATTGTACTTGATTTGTTTTTCGGAAACATTCACGCATCTTCTGTTGCTTCCGAAGGTACAGTACTGTGCAATCTCCTTGAAGGAGACCTCTCATTTGTGCTGCTGGATTCATAGTGGGCTGGTCGTTCTGTAATGAGACAGAGAGAGAATCCATTTGCAAACACAACTTTAAATCACTAAGAAAACAAAATGCTCAGATAATCCAAGACATGGGAACCAGGAACATTTGCAATGTTTAATGATCAGCAAACACAAAAGAAAAGTACACCGCTTAAATAAACAGACAAGCAGATTAAACAAGGTAACAAAGGAGCGTGGAAAGAAGTCATAGAAAAAAAACACAGGGAAACTATGGGAAGTGAAGACGTAAATATTGGTACAGAGAAACATTTCAACATAAAAGTCCAGGGAAAAACGAACAAAGAGCAATCATGACAGTACCTGAACAAAAACTCTGGCTTTTTAAGTGCCTCAAATGTCTCAATGCCTCAAGAAATCAACTTCATTACATTGATATATATATATATATATATATATATATATATATATATATATATATATATATATATATACACACACACATACACACACACACACACACACACACACATTGTATTGTACCTAATTTATGTCCTCATATGCCCAAACTAACATAAAAGGCAATTCCAACAGCTGTAAATGATGAATACAAACTCGATATGAGTGTATTTATTTTGAAAAAAAAAAACCAAACAAATATGAATAGTAAAATACACTTGTATGTAGGATGTGAAATATCAACGAAAGCATTAATGGTAATAAAAACGCACAAATTGATGCACCCGTGCCATTTCAGCTTCCTTTTACACAGATTTGAACCGTTGAACCATAGTTACATAATAAATTGTACGAAAATGATGCTTTGTTAATCAAAACTCTGTACATTTGTGTAAAAAAAAAAGATAAATAGAATAAAAAGGTTTTGGAGTGTTATTGCCTCCAGTGTTAATTTCTTTTGGAAACTGCAGTGATATGTACTTGTTGGTACATATTTCGTGTTTCGCTAAAATTATGCCATGATTTTGGACACAACTTTACAACCATTAAACATCACCCGGCTACATTTAAGTGTGAGAGCCCTCTAGAGGATAAAGTGACGTCAATGCTCACAATGTCCCACCAGTCATTGTTTTCTATTGAACTCCTAGGCTCTGTGGCTTGACAGTGAGCTATAATGGCTAAGCATTTGGGGCGTCTACATTGAAAAGACAGGCCTTTTGGAAATAGGCCATATCAGATTGTCATGGGGACTGAGCTTTGCTCTGGTGTCACTAAAGTGTTTACACAGTCTCTGTAGCCAGCAAACCACTACACCGCACACAGCAAAAGGGGGTTAAGAAGTCCAGTGTTCAGTCAAACTGTAGTGAATGGCACGCTATTTAAACACGCCGGCTTTGTTCTCCTTAAAAGGTGGCTTAAAGTGCAGACATTAAGTAAACATTTTACTAAAAACATCAAAGTCAACAACTATTACGCAAAAGACACAATTCGCTTTCATGAAGTATAGTATATGAACTAAACTAGTTGCCCGTCTCGCCTTTGAAGTCAAAGGTATGGTTGTCCAATGAATGCTCTTCGGTTCTTTCAAGTGAAACAGAAGAAAATGGATGGGTGAGGCACAAATGGTTTCAATAAATTGGCTGAAAAGTCATGTTTTGGAAGCATTCAAGACCTCATAACTGTGGTACGAAAAGAAACTGTGGACTGTTTTGTGTGTGTTTTCAATCCCCATGCGACCACGATTGATTGCCATTATGTTCAGGTGTGTCTCGCCATTTAATGTCATTACGTCCCCTTTATAAATACGTGTCTGTTCAGATTTGGTCCGGTCTCATCGATGTATCCGTGTGGTTGCTACCCTTCTGTCTGTATTTCCCTTACTGTGGAATTATTAAAAGACTGGTAATTGCTATCTGTCATCTTCGTGCGCTCCTTCCCACACCACACCGTGACAATTATATAAGCAGGTCTTATTAAAATGTCGCTAGTACATTTTAAGAGGTTTTTACACAGCATGATCCAAATAAACACAAGGTGAAAGACCAATCCTGTGGTAATCAACAGAACTTATATTGAATGAAAAGTAAATGCAGTGAAATATCTTGCTCACTCCTTAATTTCATCCTAATATAAGGGCTGCTCATGGTTCAGAAATATATAACCACCAGCATGCATTTTTATGTTATGTTGAATATATATTTCATATTCGAAAGTTGCATTCATTATCCACGTCAACGAGGCACACGCACAGTTCGCATGTGCATGAAACTTCATACATTTTTCATTAAGCCACTATACGAAAAGCAGAGGAAATTAGGATACTTTCAGTAGCTCATTCAGATGTACTGGATGAGTAAGGAGCTGATCAGTATGTAAGAGGTTAATTGAGTGAAAACAAAGGTTAGTTGAAATGATAAATCTAGAGAGGGGGGTGGTACTAATAACACATTTGATTATTAAATATTGGTGTTATAGTGGAAATAATACACATGACTCCAGTCCATCGGTTTTTAACTTCTCCAGTGAAATTGTGCACATGAACCAAACAGTACTAAAAAGATTAATAAAAATGGATGGTAATACTTTATTTTAAGGTGTATAATTATTATTAAGTACTTAGTAGTAGCCATTGCACTTACATGTAACAGGCAGCTTATTGTTACACATATGTAACAAACTGAGTCTGTTACACAGCCACTTACACTTAAATACTTGATACACTTTATTTTAAATACATTTTGCTTTATGTAAGTACAACAGCTACTACTAATTACTAAGTACTAGGTAATCACTCTGTATTATGGCCCCCTTAAAATAAAGTGTTACCAAATGGATTATTGTGGATTACTTGTAGTTTTGTAATGTGACCGTTATGGAACAATTATGTTAATTCCTACTACACAATCTGTTCCCACACTCACAGACAGTAAGAGCGCATGTGTTCAGGCTCGGAGAGACAGAGGAAGATAGAAAGGAACAGAGAGAAATGTATACTCTTGAACAGGGTCTGGAAAGGGGTGGTGCGTATGGACGCTGTAAAAAGAGCATCAACTCATCAAGATGGCCTCGGACAACTTCAAAAGGAGACATTTGCAAAAGAAGAATTCAACTGTGAATTTTCACAATAGCTTTACTATTATTTTGGCAGATGCAGACCGAGACTGAAATGAATACTACTGAATTTCAAAGGTTATGCAAGATACCAATGCCGATGCCAATGAAAGCATAATGTCGTCCATGAGATCTCGGATACGCTTTGAAAATTTGCTTTGGATTTAACAAGCTGATCACATACCTTCACAGATTCTTCTAAAAGATCAAGTGTTTACCAAGGACAAGCTATAAAGGAAACGTGAAGGTCGTGAAACAACAACAAAAATTTGCACCATTTTGTAAACGTGTATTGTGATGGAAACTGGGTTGAGGAGAATTAATATTTCAAGAGCTCTGAGACTGTTGTTACTCTCTGCTTTAGGACAGAATCAAGTATTAAATGCATTAAAGAGGTATAATCTCTGTATGCTATTGTTCTCAAATTTCTTGCAAGCCCTGTCCTGGCACTTCTGATTTACGGATATAAAAAAGCAGATTTTGAACAATTATCTTTTTAGTTTGCACTGATGTACTTACAGTGGTCTACGTGATGTTCCAGAATAAATATAATTGCCACAGCTATGGAGGCCATTTGTGAATCCTTGTCCTGTTCTGTTACGGCTAAGGGGACCGTCTGTAAACTCTCACACTGTTCCGTCACGGCTAAGGAGGCTGTATGTAAGACCTCTTTCTGTGCCTTCTTTCTATGGAAGCCGCTTGTGAACTCTCATCTCATGTTGGAGGCTAATGATGAACTACTTGTATTCACGCCTCTGTCCCTGGGAACGTGAAAACTCTGTCCATGTTGCCTGTCTCAACCTTTCTTATGTCCCTGTCCCTATTAGCATGCCCTGTCTGCACCACCCTGAGGGGATCTGGTTCCACCCACTCCACCCTGAATAACTTTTGCTCAGCCCTGGTGGGCTCTGGCACCATCTGCTCCATCCTGGAGGGTTCCAGTTCCATTTGATCAGCCCTGCTGGGCCCTAGCTCTGCATAATCCACCCTGGAGGACCACTGCTCTGTCTGCTGTGGTGGGCTCCGGGCGCCGCTTGGTTCTCCCTGGAGGGTGCCGGTTCTTTCTGGTTAACCCTGGTGGGCTCCTGTCCCATCAGCTCAGCCCTGGTGGGCTCCTGTTCCATCAGTGCTGCTGTGGTGGTGCTTAACTCCACCACCATGGCCAGATTCATCCTGGTTTCCTGTTCTATCGGGCATAAATCATGGACCTGACCCTTCATGTCCACCCCTGTTTTGCCTTCGCTCCATCAACATTAAAACAATATTGCTACAACATTGTTTTAATACTAACTATATGCCACATCGTCACTTCCTTTGTCAGCCGATCCTGCCACCTGTTCATTCAGTCAGTCTCTGATCTCAAGGTTGTATACCTTCTGCTCTGGTCACTCTCCTGCCTGCCAGCTTGCCCAAAAGGACTTTACTGTGTCTGCGGTCTGAGAATGTCTAAAGTGGACTAATAAATAAAGCACATTGTATTATAAATAAACACTTTTATTTGAAAGTCTTTTGTCTATAATATAAAGTCATGTCGTGTTTGATATTTCATAAGGAGGATCCCTTCTTCAGACCCTCATCCCAACTTATACAGAACCTGCTTTTGCTGAGTTTGATGTGTTCATAGGTCAACATCTTTGTTGACCCGGAACAACATTGTGATTAGCCAGTCAGTTTTGAAGAACCATTTTATATTTTTTTTGTGAAGTTTAGGCTTACAATCAGTGTTTGGTGCTTGTATAGCAGTGTCATTTATCTATCGTTTTCTCTAATTTTAGGCATTACTCATGGGTAAGGTTAGATTTAGGTGTAGAGATACGGTCAAGACAAAATTTTTGGATTAAAATCTAAATATATTGACCTAGGAATACATAGAACTTGTGTAACTTACATGTACATGTTAGTGCAATGGCTACTACTAAGTACTTAATTATGACACCTTAAAATAAAGTGTTACCATCCATTTTTATTAATCTTTTTAGAACCGTTTGCTAGAAAATTAGTACATGCCCCAACTTAGTGTGAAGGTCAGTAAATATCTTAAAATATGTAAATAAAATAGTTGATTTAAAAAAAAAATCTAAATAGTCAAATACAATGTGACTTTACTTTACTTTTCAAAGATTTAATTAATCATTCATTTATTAATGATAAGAAGGATTTAAGTTATTTAAACATAACTTTTTTCAAGTCAATGAATTTAAACCACTTATAATTTAAATTTAAATTTATAAAACCAAATGTTTTTCTTTCTTTCTTTAAATTAGATATAATATTAATATTAATAATAATAGTTTAATTGTATTTTTTCCTCATTGGACACTATTAGCCAAATACTTTATTCAGGAAAGCACGAAAAAAAATTACTTCTCCATGATTAATAAATTAAAATGACTAATACTATTTTTTACATAAGTTTAAAATCTATCTTTCTTACACGCACCAGCATGCATGTGGAGTTTTCACTGCAAACCAGAAATATTGCACACTGATTTCCAATGAAGACAGCACTGAAAAGGTCAATAGAAGTATAGAGAATATTTAAGTAAAAGGCTTATTATGTTCGGGGTGTGTGTATTAGACATCCTCACCAACAGTTATCACAAATGTTGTTCTTATTTTGTTTTGCTCCCGGATCATAACCAGTATGGAATAAAAGTCTTGCATAGCATTTCCCCTCTTGGGACCCCAAACGAGAGTGTTTTACAACAGCTACATATACATGCTTATCAAGTGAACATCTGCACCAGCTGGAGAGCAGCCTATACTCTGCTGTGCAGTGAAGCCTGCAGACTTCTGCTGGAGGCAGCGCCTCCTCTTCTGGTGTGTGGAGAGCTTTTAATGGCAGATGAAACTGGTCTGTGCATGTCTGTGTGAAATATGTCTGATTTCATAAGTCATAGGAGATTCAGCGATGCTTAAACTCCATATCAGTGGTTCTCAGCTGGTGGGATGTAGGCTGAAAATGGGTCATGGGCTTATTGTAATGATGGAAGAAAATGCTAAAAGAAACTAATCACATGATTGTGATAAGAAATAAAATAAATAGGCGCATTATATTTTAAAGGGCAGAAGAAAACATTTCCAATGTTGCCATCACAGGGCTGTGTAACTGGTAGAAACTAATCATATGGATTTGTGAATTATTGCCTTCTGGGTGCTTGAAATTATTGTCCAAAACAACTGACCTCAAGGCTGGGCTGTAAAGAAAAGACTCAGAATCAGTACAGACCAGTCAGCTGAGGAGGGGCAGTCACGTGAAAAGCTGCGATATTGCCGCAAGGGTGGATTGAGGTTACAGATTTGATGTGGGAATGAGAACAATCAAATAAAATGTACCAAGCCTGTTCTAAAACAAAATTTAAAAAGAAAAGTATTTCTGGTGGAGATCCTGGCTTTACACAATTGTTACAGGCTGTTCTCATAATGAGAACAATCCCACATGCCTTCTAAAATATCCCAGCCAAAGGGTCCTTTGTACGCCAGTACAGTGTAACATATTTATTCAGAACTGCACGAAAACTATTATAAAGAAATGAATCTGCCTATTCTGCATAAATCTCTTGTTTACATTGTGGTTACACTTTGTTGGTTGTAATGAAAGGATTTGCGAGAAGTACTTTTTCCCAATTCCTTTTTTTCTCAAAATGCTTTTAAAGGGTTAGTTAACCCAGAAATTAAAATTAGCCCATGTTTTACTCACCCTCAAGGCATCCTAGGTCTATATGACTTTCTTATTTTACTTGAATCCAGTCTAAGTTACATTAAAAATGGTAGTTTTGTTAAAATATCCAAAAGTAGTAAAATAAAGTGCATCCATCCATAATAAAATGTGTCTCTGAGGGGTGAATAAAAGCGTCCTGTAGAAGTCTTTTATTTAAACAGGTTTTTCAGAAAAGACTTTGCTACAATGAATAGTTACTTACAAAACCATCCATAACTACAAATTATGACAATGACAGTTTCAGACCTGTCACCTGTTTCAGGCCTGTATTAGTTTCTTTCTTCTGTTGAACTCAAAAGAAGAACTTTTAGGAATGTTGGTAACCAAACATGTGCTGATAGCCAATGACTTCCATAGAAGATAAAAAATAGTGTGGAAGTCAATGGCTGCAATCAGCTGTGAGGTTACAAACAATACTAAAATACCTTTTTTTGTTCAACAATGAACTATCCCTTTAAACCGTATGCTTTCTAGGTTTATCAGGGCTTCGTTAGACAAACGATGTCGAGGGATGAGGCCAGTATGGCAAGAGAAAGGAAAGTCAGAGCTCAACTCTTTCTGTTGTTTAAGTATAAACAGATCCAATTCAGATAGCTTAGAAGAGACAACACAGCTGGCTGAAAGCTCGTCAGGCCATGTCCCCCGCTGATTGATGACCTTTCCGTCACAACAGGAGCCGCCATATAAGATCAGCAATTTGCTAAGAAAACCTTTAGCACAGTGTCCTTGACACATTCAGCATGCAACTGTTGTCTACATGTGCAATTATACAGGACAAAGGTGGGTACAGCACTCCTGCTATGCCTGCTAAATAATGCATTTTAGACCAGGCGGTAGTATAGAATCTAAAGGCAGTGGTGAACAGTATAATATTTTTACTTTGTTACTGTAATTAATTACAATTTCCAAGTATCTGTACAATTTTGTGAAACTTTTACTTCATTTCTACTGTAAATCGATTCACAAATTGGATTGAGAAGACCGCCAACAATTCACATATTCAATGCAGAATTTTAGCATTTATATATTTAGCAACACACAGTTCTTACATATACTAATTTTTTTCACACGAATTATGAACAATTATCAGAAGTAATCATTGTATTATGCATTTTAGCAGGAGGAAAGAGTATATATCTCAATAAACAAACTTGATCATTCAATACTTTTTACTTTTAAACAAAGTACATTACAAATCGAGTACTTTTGTATTTTTATCTAACCAAATAATATTGAAACGTAGCACTTAATGCTTTTACTTGGGTATTTTTATTATTTTTATTTAAAGATTTGATTAATGCATCGACAACAAAAAGCATGCATAGTTTAACAACCTATTAGATATCCAAAAAGCCAAAAAAATCATAGGGGCAAAGATTAATTAATTAAAAATTTATTAGCCTATATGGATATGGACAGTCATCCCCATCTGCCAACACACTTATATTACTTAAAATATAGAATGGCACATTACAGTCTCAAAAAAAAAGGACAAGATACAACACCGCCACTGGGGTGGAACCTGGTCCCATCTGGTCTCACCTGGAGACTTTTACACCAGTAACCTGCAGGAGGTCATTTTGTAGGGCTCTAACAGTTCTGTTCCTTGAGACTGTGCTGGGAGACAGCCTTCTGGCAATGGCACGTATCGATGTTGGACTGACTGTGTAATCTGCATCGGTACAGGTATCGCTTCATGCTACCAGTAGTGACACTGACTATAGCCAAATGCAAAACTAGTTTAACACAGTCAAAAAAGATAAGAGGAGAAACAAAGCTTCGACCTCCAGCTGTAAAACCATTCCGATTTTCAGAGTGTTCCCATCTATCGTGCCTCTTGTTAATTTCATTAACACAAAAGAAGATGAAACTGATTAACAACCTCCTCTGCTACTTAACCGACAAGGGCTGTGTTTCCCAAAAGCATCTCAAGTTGATCGTGGCTCCATTGGTTTCAGTGGGTCTATGATGCACTTAAGCTAACAATGTTTCAATATCCCAAAAGTTTGAATGACTTGATGCTATACTCTACTTAAAAAGTGTTCCTTAAATATTTTTGAGCAGTGTATGGGTAACCGATGTATCAATGTGTCCAATGGTGTGACAATAAAATTTAAAATAAATCTCATTCAAGCTACTTGTGTCACGTTCGTGGTTTCGCGGGAAAGGAGCACAACGTAAGTAACATAAACTTAAACAGATTTAATCCAAAAACGGGCAAAATAATAATAAATACAGGCAGGCAGAACATAAACCACTTGTAGATAACATTGACAATCGGACCGACTGAAGACAAACACACAGGACTTAAATATACAACGTAATTGACTAAACTAACGAGACACAGCTGAAGACAATTATACAATAAACACGAAGGGAAGGTAGGGCACAGAGCACGTGACACGAGACAAAAACAATAACAAAGTCCAGAGACGTGACAACTTGTAACTCTAAGCATGAAGATACATTTTTATTGTTATTTAAAAAAATCCATGTTATTTTATTATTATTATTTTTCTACCTTTTCTTTATTTTTGCTATGTCATACCATAGGACACAGTCCAATTTTTAATATATAGACATTAAAAATAAGAATAAGACAGAAACACACAACAACTTTAATTCCAATTACAATCTGAATTCAAGAAAATTTTTGAGTAAATTGAGTAAAAGTTTTTTTTACAATAGAACATAAAGAACACAATAAATGTTAAACGGAGAACTTTTACACCTTTATCCACTAAATTAGCTAATTTCAAATTCGATACCTGCATCAAAATTCTATGCCTGCCACAAAAAAGTCGGCACGGGGGCAACAAAAGACAACATTTTTAAAAGATTCAGCTGGCAACTAATTAGGTTAACTGATAGTGCAAGGTGTTTTGCTAGATTCAGCCTGACGCACTTCTTATTTTCCTATCCTGTGCCGTGTTGTTTACATAGCAAATGCATTTGTGCACATTTGTGGGGCCATTAGCGTGCCGGTCTAAAAAAGAGGTGTGTTGCATGTTGTAGGCCAACTCAAACCTGGTCTAAAGTATTTAAATATTTACATTTTTTTAGTTATTTAAAGAGAGCTTTAGTACGAAATGCGCCTCTTGGCTGGTTTACAATGTGCAATGCTTGTGCTTAATACACACAGGACCGTACAGCAGCACGCGAACATGCCAAATATTTAAGTTCAAGAATTTTTTTTTTTTAAAGAATATTATGTAGGCTACATAATGTCAAAATGGATAGTCATTGCATGTATCACAATTAGCTATCTATTTGCTCTCTCAAGACGTGTTCAGTATGTGCGTCTTAATTCCGGGGTTTATATAGCAAATCCACCATGGCGAGAGCTCAACTTCCTCTTAAAGGGAATGGGAGATGAGACTATAATTGGTTTATTGCATGTTATGCCCCAAAACACACCCATTACGCATTAAGAGAATAGGGATAACCCTTTTAGACCACACGCCGGGATCGCTGGCTGTTTTTCCCATCGTTATACTAGCAAAAGTGGATCCGGAAAGGCCCTTAGTGCATCTTCGCCACGCACTTCAGACCATGTCCTTAGATCATTAAAATAGGGCCCTAAGTCTTTAAAACGATTAGCTATAAAAGAGAAGTCTTAGAGAGGCAGAGTCTCTCAGAGGTAAAGATAGGCAGAGGCCCATCATGTGTGAAAGAGTACATAAAAAAGACTGTGAAATATTTTATAAACAATGCTCATCAATGTCAAATTGCTAAGGCTTTGCACATCTCATCATCTAAAAAGAAATCTCTGCATAATGGACAAGGCCGAAGACTTATGTTGGAAGACCTTGTTGAAAATCACGGGCGCTGTGGGAGACCTTCCAGCGTGCTATTAGCATTCAGTTAAAAAACCAGCATCTCTGATGGTTTGTCGATCCATAAGTGGATATGGTATGAGCACAAAGGTATATAAAGGTTTCAGAGCCATTCATCTTCATCTAGCCCGAGAGAAGAGTACATGCTTGTTTTTGCACTAAATATTAGTTTGAATAGTCGTATGCACAACAGAATATTTAAGAAAATGGACGAAGACTAAAGACCAGAACGCAACATATATGGGGAAGGTAACAGATGCTAATTAACAAGACAGACCTGAACATAATGAAATTCAGAGATGAAGTGAATTGAAAAACAGTTACTCTAGCTGATAATTTATTTGAAGATTGAGTGGAGCTGTATCCTAATGGATGATCGGCCAACTCAGCAGTTTTTCAGTGGTGATATGATACCTAGATAATGGCTGTATTGTGAAGCTGGGCATAACTAATATCCGAGACTATGAATGTTTTGCATAGCCAAAACAAATATATTGAGCACTACCACTGCTTCAGACCTGGAAGAAGTGATTCAAAAATAAAAACCTTGTATACTTACAATGCATCAGGTATGTATGCACACATACCTTTGTAAATTTGACTAATGTCTAATGAACCGTTTTAGAAACATGAAGACTAATTAAAATTTTGGTCACTGTGTCCTTTTATAACCTGTTAGTTGAGTTATTGTGGCATTTATGATGGTAGTTCAGCTACACAAACACACACAACATCAGCATAGAACAAGACCCGGTCAGAAGAATGTTAAATAGCTTCATATGCTGTCAGACTTGTGGTAGCTTGCCATTGTTTTTGCTGCTGGGTATGCCCAGTAATTGTCCTGAAAAAGTCTGACTCGCAGGTGTCTGATGTGTCAAAGGTGCCTTACGAAATATTCTAAAATGTTCTGGTCCCCGAATTTGATTGGTCAGATAACCTTTCCAAGCATGCTGATGTAACAGTCCATTAGCACTGGGACTTTTCACTGTTTGTATCACTCACATTGTCTGTGTTTGCATATAATAATGAGCTTAAAGTATCTATCTATAGCAAACAAAATGTCTAAGAAAGAAAAACCAACATTTCAAATCTGTGTAATGCTTTTTTTTGGGAGCTTGCCACTTTTTCTAAAAAAAAAAGGGGGTGGGGGTGGGGGGGTGAAAACTTTTGAACATTCTGAATATATTCAAAGTTTTCTTGATTTTTTGAAATTATTTTTCCCCCATATAATACTGCCCTTCGGAAGCAACAAAAGATACTTGTATGATTCTGGAAGATAAATTAAGTACAATTTACCTTCATCTTCAAATTTAAAAAGTTTTCATCCCCAGCTTTTAATGCATCTTGTTGCCTTCTGGAGCATCAGTTAATGTTTGAACCTTTTTTAATAGCTGAGCACCAATAGTTGGGAAAACTAAAGAATCTCCAGGACATGGAGGATTTTTCTCTAGAACAGTGCTCAGTTTAACAAAAAAACCTCAAATCAAAACAGTTGTAGATCATCTAGGTTAACACACACACACACACACACACACACACACACACAGTATTAACAACCAAGGGTTCTCAAACTTTTGTGGTGGGTTATTTAAAAAAAAAATTGCCTTGTGGACCATATGTAAACATCTTTAGTGTATCTTACTAAGGACAGTATTAAATAAAAAAAAAAATTTGTTAAGATTTTTCACATTTTCAAAGATTCTGCAAGGAGTGCCCAAACATATGCATACCAATGTATGTTAAAGTAAATAAATCAATAAATACATTGCTCTGTTATCTCTGAGACTGTGATCTTCTGTGCAGCTAAAGACAAACCAGTTAGCATGTTTTGCTCAATCTTTCACAGTAATATTATAAAGATATCCCTTTGTAGCATCGCTGGGGGGGGGTGAGATCAGATGTGCTCATTTTTTTCAAATGCTTGCAGAAAAAGTATAGCGAAAACAAAATTACTGGGTTAATCTTTTTTACATTTTCTTTGTTTGCTAGATGCACCAGAGACCTCATTCTAGCACTTAAAACCTGAAAAATTCTGATGATTTTCCATAATTTGTCACCTTTAACAACTGGACATTCATGATTACAAAAAGTTATTAAGAATTTAGAGTAGTTGATTCCCTTGGAAGGGGTGTCGTCTCCGTGTCTTTTATACACATTTCCTTTTGTGGACTTGATCAATGCAAATTCTAACAGTTTGTTGATAAAAGTTTTCACTCCAGAGGGTAAACCCTTTGAAGGGATTAGTGCATATGAATGAGCCCTTACGAATGGGAAGGAATGCATAAATATAAATTCAATTACATTTTGGAGAACAGACAAAAGAAAGTGTTCGGTTGATTCATTGTTTATGTTCGGATGTTTAGTAGCAGTCATGCATGCGAGCACATGAAGAGTTTTCGTTCTTTCTTCTCTATGTCGGTGGTTCCCCATACAGGCATTTGGACGCAAACCTCTGCCTGTTTACTTTATTTTGACACTGTCTAATAACCCAAGTGTAACTGTGTACTTTATTATAAAAAGCAAAACGTAATGCTATTTTATATTTCGTAAAGCGGCTTCAGACACCTGTGAGCCCAACTGTTTCAGGATGATTACTGGCCAGACCCAGCAGCATGAGCAATGGCAAGTTACCACAAGCCTGACTGCATCTGAAGCTTGTTAACATTCCTGTGACAGAGTCTTGTTCAAGGCACTAATAAGGACTGATGTTGAGTGTGTTTGTGCAGCAGAACCCAAGTCATAAAGGCCACCAAAACTCTTCTAATAGGGCATAGAGGGACGCAGTGGCCAATATTTAAATATGCCTTCACGTTGCCAAGGTTACACATGAACAAACAAACTGTACACTATGAACACACTGCGAGATATTTTTAACACTATTGTTGAATGCATTTCTTTACTCAACAGTGCATCATACTAACTTTCACAGACTTGAATATTAGTTACGCCCAGATTCGCAATTCAGCTATTATCTAGGTATCACCTCATTGAAAGTCAATGCGTAAGATGGAAGGTTGCTGAGTCGGGGAATGATCAATTAGGATACAGCTCTACTCAATGTTCAAATAAATCATCATCTAGATCGGCTGTTTTTCAAACCACTCCATCCCAGAAATTCAGCTGATGCTTGGACACATTGGGTTCCCACACAGTAACTTCTTAAATTCTTGCTATTCCTGTTTGCTCCTCAACGTCATAATGGGAAATGGTTCTTCAGACATTACTCTCAACAATAGGAACTTGCTATATACATTATGCTTTGTTGGGTATCTTTATATAATGATTTTTAAATGATGGAACACATTGCATTTATTTTATTTCAGAGAAAAAGAGTAGAGTAATTTCTGTGGCAGCTAACTTTATGCCACTACTGCTGTGAATAACTTTATGATCCATAAACATTCTTATATTTTCTCTTAGCGCCATTAGATGACTCCCATAGTTCCTCTGAAAATTATTTGTTTATATTAGTGTATAGCGAATAACTGCTTTTTTTGAAGGGAGTTTGGAACCTTCAAAGGGTCACCACCTTCAATCGGCCCTCATAACTTGCATGAAAAGACCTCTCCTTGCCGGTCATGCTGATGTGGGGGAAGGGACAAGCATGCAAGTGCATTAAACCCTGTATTGCAAGCTGACCAGATCTCTGAAATGAAAAGTACGCTTCGGAAAGGTCATTAAATTGACCACAGTATTACAGCAATAATAAAATTCTCAATCTGCTTCACACAAAAGATCATATTTGTAACCTTAGCCTTAATTGGAGCATGCTTAAAAGTATTTTGGCAACATAAAAGGCATTTAATGTACAGATTATTATAACATACAAAAGCACTTTATTTACTAAATGTATATTTACACAAAAGTTAATATTATTAAGTTTCTAATGCAACATATTTTTATTTTATGCTTTAGATGAAAAAACAAATATTGTTTTTTAGGCAGGACAGACATATGAGAGAAACATGTTGATTTCATTAGCTATGACAACAGGTCCTGGGTGAACATTTTCAGTGAGATAGTGACAGGAAGTCATCTGCCAGACATCAAAGTAGATTACTCCATCAATATCTCTGAACATCTCTTTCATCACTATGTTTTCTTGCACCGCATACCAGTCACTTTGAAAAATGTCCTGTAACAAGATCAATAACAAAAGAGACGGTCAGACTTCATCCCTTTTTGGGGGGGAGGGAAATAAACAGAAAGAAACATTAACTTTTTATTTAGCTTTTTACATTAACAATTTAATAAAGCCAAGTATGAAGTTAGTGATTTAAAATAATAAAATAATAAAGTGGAAATTTAAACAATACATTTTATTTGAGAACTTATATTTAGTTAACTATTTTCCATCAATCATCAAACTGAAGTAAATATTAACCTGAATGCTTACTAAAAACTCTCAAATTTTTTTAAACCATTTCAAGTCTTTTAGATGTAACATATATATATATTTTTAATTAGTCTTCCCATTAACATCATTATAATATTCCTTCAGTGTAATTTGCGAAAGCAATCACAGACTACCATAATGGCATCCATATCCAATCATATCAAGTTGGAGGCATTGCATCTTCTCACTTGACTTTCCCCCATTCGTTCTCACTTTACCCACAATTCCTGGTGGGCTACAGCTCTGCAGAGTTTAGCTGCAACCAGCCCCAAATCACGCCTGCTTGGAAGTTTCCAGTGATACGGAAGACCTCGATTAGTTGGATCAGGCATGTCTGATTAGGGTTGTAGCTAAACTTCGCAGAGCTGTGGCCCTCCAGGAACTGAGTTTGAGTCCAGTGCTTTAGGAGATCTGTTAAAACTCCACGGGCTCAGGGGAGGCACGACAGACAGCATTTCGGCGACATTTATTTATTTAAATTATTTTAAATGAATGCATTTTATACTAATTGTTATACATTAGAATCAAATAGAATATTAGTGAACAAAGTAATATGAGTGTTGCTTAAATATACAAAGACGCACCTATGAGCTCAGTATTTTTAGACTTTTTATTGATATTAAATATTAAAACAACAGAACAAAGTCTGGTTGACCATAAATATTATTGTAAGAAAACAAGCTGGAAGAGTTTTTGAAAGAGCATGTTATCAAGTGTACCTTTAGACCTGCAGTGTTTCCAGACTTGATGATGACGGTGGTCTCTGGCGCGCGACTTAGCAGCGCTACAACAGACTGACGGATTTTGGCCACTTTATGAACATAAAATGTTATTGGATGAAACACCAGGTGGGCAAAGAGTGTAAAGACAACGACTACATGAGGACCACCGGCTATTTTATCAATATCATTGGCGATATAATGCAGGTCGGTCATAGGCATTATAGTAAACCGCAAAGGAACACCATGAGGCCTCCAGTGAATAATGATATTATTTTTTAATTCCACAGCCATCAGGGGTCCAGCCAAACGAGGAGTGTGGAGGTCCATTCTTTTTATGCCTAATAAACATAAGCAAACATTTTCATTAGACTCATTGCTTATTCATTTGCTAAACAGCTTTACAAAGTAGCTTTTATAGCAGTCCCAGGAAGTACATGGGCACTTAATATATAAAACGATCACATCACATACTTATGCTCATCAGAACACATGTATCATTATGTTGTAATATTATTATAATATTATGCATTACGTACATAATTTATGTCTTTTCTGGAACAAGATATTTTGAGGAATGCTTCGGTTTCAACCATCTAATACAAAGACATTTATACATCAAGCGTCAAATACTTTGTGAATGTCTTTATGTTTATGCATCGCCTGTCAATACTCGATTCTGATTGGCCTGGCAGGTATGCTGTAAAACCGTTTAAAAATTACATTAGGAGTTTGATTTTGATGTCCTTAGAAATATATATTTGCAGTATAAGTAACAAAATCCATCTCAAAATGTTTTTACGGCACCTCTCTCAGGAGCTCTGTCAAAAACGAACTTTTGGATTTTAGCTTTGATTTTAAATGCATTTTGCTTCACGCTTGGCGATCCTTAGCCTACAAGTCGTGCATTTAAAATCCTTTAATGCACGGCTAGCCTTACTTATACATTCATGCAAGTCTTAAATAGCGCAAAAATTTTGTGCAAAAAAGCCCCGACCACCAAATCAAAGAAATTTATGTCACTGATCAACTTGCCTGGCACTTTATTTTCAAAAAATTCAAACCACTGCCTTGTGGTGGAGTCTCCCATCATGTAGACAATCTTATTTTGTAGACAGTTCCACATTTTTGAAGAATTAAACTGTTGAGTGTTGCATACAAAAGACGTCCAAACATCTTTGAAATAGAACCCCGCTGGAACTGGTGTTGTCAAGCCAGATCTGCATTTCTCCGTTTTGCCTAAAGAAAAGAAATATTTATCTGAAATAAATGTGCAGTAATTATTTTAAATCAGTTAATTCTCTTGTAACTGTATTTCATTTCACATGATAAGTGCTTGTGAATATTTTCACCAAAAACAATTTAAGAAATGAAGCCATTCAGTTTAAATTCAACACTGAAAATTAAATAAATACATTATTTCTTTTCGACTTCTGTTTATTTATTTACTTATTTCCAAATAATAAATTAAATGTACTCTAAAAATGATGGGTTAAATATTCCCTTCAAACCTCAAACGTAGGAAAGCTAAGTTGCAGGTACTGCAACACCATGAACAAACTATTCTGTTTCTCATTTCAGTGTGTTGCCATTTTAAACCTTCGCACTCTCCTCTGTCCCTCCCCTCATTTAATGTGATAGCTTTTTAGCATGTATACACAGATATGTGAACATACCAATGCCTGCAGTGTTGGGAAGGATATTGATGACTTGTTTGTCTCCAAATCATCATATTTCCAAAACAAGATCAATGGGAACAGATCATTTAACTCCCTGCTCTAATGCCTGACTGCCACATTTTTAAAGAGAAAAAACCAACCGCATCGACTACCGATTTTCACTCAGTTTTCCTCTCCAGCAATTCTTCCCCAGCTATTCCTGTTTGTCTTGACTCATTTCAACACATACTTACTTTGCAGGCTCGGGTAACCCCACTGAAAAAGCCCACTTTAAACACTTCTCAAATGGATTTAATGGGTTTTCCAAACTTCCTTTTGAGTGATGAACCAGTTTGTTACAGGGAAGTTTCTTGGGTCTCAATCCAAATCATCAGCCACAGCTGGATTCCTGCTTTTAATATCATCAGATCCTGCTGTCTACTCACACTGGGCATCTCTGGGATCAGTTAATCCTATCTCACTGGTAGGTCCTGGGGAGTTTCCACAGCACATCAACTGGTCACTGGGGTTCCTCAGGGATCGGTTCTTGGTCCCCTCCTCTCTCCATTTACACTACATATTACCCCATTACATTGTACTACTCCTCCACTGCTATTATCTTTTTTTTCATCTGGTCCAACTAGCTACCTTCAAAGTGGCCATTATAGTGGCTGCTTGTATTCCCTGCCAAATGAAGACTCCCATGCTATTTTTAAGAATCTCCTCAGTCACAACTTCACTGATCACATTGCAGTGCAGGCCCTTTCAAGTCCAGGCCCTTGTCATTTCTAAAACTGCAATGCTCTTCTGGCTGGACTGTCAGCCTGAAACCTTCCCAGGGCTGGTAAGAAGAAGTTAACAACAGAGTAAGTCCCATTCAAGGCACTGATGCTTGCATATAGAACAACCACAGATGATCCACAATTACAAATCTCACCCTCTAGAAGTCTGAGATCTGCTAGCAGCGACGCCTCATGGTACCATCTCAAAGACTCTCACTCTCCAGAACTTTCTCGTTCTCTGTTCCTGGCTGGTGGAACGATCTTCCCGCATATCCGGAATGCTGGATCTCTGTCAAGAAGAAACTGCTGAAGGTTAAATCTTTCAGCAATATGCAATAAAATTATTAGACATTACCTAAATGTACTTAAACACACCTTGTTTAGCTTCTGGCATTGAAAACACTTGTGCTTTGAAAAACACTCTCTGTTTGTCTCCATATGTTTTCTGGTTCTTGTAAGTGCTGGTAAAAGCTCTGCAAAATGACTAAATGTAAATGTAAATGTAAATGTAAATGATAATAACGGAGATGTTTTCTCCTACTTTGTAACTGTTTTTGGGTTCCACAACAGAGAATGTCGAGTGGACTGGACTTGTGGTCAGATTCAGCTGAGTGATTAGTTGATCTGGACCGGGCCAGTTAAGAGCCTTCTGTAGTCTTTCCCACTCCTCATCACTGATTCCCATGTCAAACACTGATACTGGTGATGAATAATTTTTTCGAGAAAATGGTTTAGGGGCAGGGAGATGAAATGTTCCGATTTGGAAACAATTCAGTTGCCATACAATCTGGAAAAAGGATCACAATACAAATTATATATACTGTGCATAGATTAAGCCGTGCTTGGTTTCATGACATAAATGTATCCGATATTTGATTTCTGAACCACTGCAATATGTTTGTGAAGCAAAGTAATAAAAACACAGCAAGACGTAGCTAATACAATTTAATAAAATCGAGCCAGGGTTCACGTATTGAACCGTGTTTTGGCTCCATAGAGCAACCTACATAGATGCAACATTTGGCAACTCCAAACACATTCACATATCTGCCATCTATTTGCTTAAAACCAGAAAAATGATCTGGCAATAAAGTATGTACACCTTGAAAATAGTAATATAAATCATGAAAGAACTATTCTGTAAAGAAGTCATTTAATATGTAGGAACGTTCAACAACTTAGACAAAAAAGCATCAAAGCAAGTAAAGTGTCATTTTAATGTGGTTAATATTTTTAGTTCTTTCAATCCAGTGACCAAATTAATATTAAAAAAATAAAACAATGATTAGACCAGGGGTCCAAAATAAAACCAAAATTATATAAATTTAGACACATATTTAGTGGATGCACTTGATCACTTTTCCTGTGACATGCTATGTTTTAATGGCAGTAGATGTTCTAAGTATAAGTATAAGTATCATGCTATAAGAAATTATTTTAGCGGGAGCAATGGGTACATAACAAGGAGAATAACAACGTGCAGTAAACGGTAAACCAGTGTGTTCATAATTAATATAATACATTAAAATAACATAATAAGACACACCAATTTTCAGTATCAAGCAGCAAAACAAATAGTTTTTTTGTACAGCTAAAAATAACTGGACGTGGTTGAGACTGGAAGCTGGACCTATAGAATTTACAAATGGCCGCCCCCATTTTACATCAAGAAAAATGTGGATAAAGTGGGAAAATTCCAACTTTGCAAGGACAGTCTGGCACTTCTGACTCGTAAGTACATTTGTTTTATTTACAGAATCTGCTACTTACTATGCAAACATTATACTATTGCGAAGTAATGCTTGTTTCTCTGATCACAAATGCACACATGCTGTTATCTTGAGAGGTTTAACACGTTTCAAGACATTACAATCAGTAATTATGTTCCCACTGGACGCAACAAATGCCTCATTAGATTTTTTTTTTTTTTTTGTCATAACGCCTGGACAGGGCATCAAATGTCAGTCACATGATTGACCACAACACACTGGACAGCTGGCCAATCAGACCACACCTCGCTTTTTTAGAACGACGAGTTTTGCACAAATCAACTTGTTTCTAAAAGTTGAAACTTAGAGGAGCAGCAATAATGTACAGAATGTGGAAAACAATGTTTTTAACCTTAAACCACAAATACATTGCATTACACCAAATACACTAAATAAATGTTCTTTTTATGACCCCTTTAATGTCTCATACCTTTGACTGCGTTAAAAATGTGAATGGGAATATGTATGGAAATTATATCCAGATGAGGTTATGCATACTAGTAAAAGTTTTCCTTGTAAGCTCCACATATGGTTATACACACACACACACACACACACACACACACACACACACACACATATAGTTATATTAAGTGCATACAAATATTATGAACTTACCAGGCAGAATGTAATCCAAGCAAAACATGCACTTAGTACGTGGTTTCTTAACCTGCAAACTGAAACACGGAAAATATCAATTGTCAAATCCTTTAAACTTTAGTCTATAATATCACTTTGTGATAATGCTAATGAACTGCTGATAACCTGGTGGATTTGAATCCATTTTGGATGATCTGACCACAGCAAGTCTGTCATATCCGTTTATAAGTGAAAAATATGCACCCTGCAAAAAAATATCCTGTTAAACTAGTCACACTGCTATGTCACAGAATAACAAAAGGTACGATAATGACTGGCTGGCGACATAGCTTGATGCTCATTGGGTTAAAAAGATTCTGATCTTTTGTTTAATCTAAATGATAAATCCACGTCAGAGTGAGAACTGTTTGTCTTAACTGTTTGTCTTTGCCTCCGCCTTGAACTTTAACCGCACTCCTCTGTCTACTTTCAAGGCGAGGCATTTAAAACAAACATAAATAAAAATAATTAAAACTAAAATTTTTGACGTAACAGCAGGTGTGACCATCTGTAAATTGAAATCCAAAACAGCTTGTTATTCTGCTTAAAACAGCAAAATGGCTTTTTTTTAACGTTGCCAAAATTATAAACACACTGGTTATAATTATAAACACATTTACTTGCTTAGTTTGTTATTCTTCTAGATATTTATCTACAGCAGCTAATAAATCTGAAGTCTAGCATATCCGCAGATTCAAAATTGCTGACTGAAATACAGTTTAAGACATGCTTCCATGGTTAACAAAAATATATCCTGAAGACTGAATTAGTTGCTTCAGGTGTGTTTGGTAGGAGTTGGCAAAAACAGACAAATTTAAAAAAAAGTGGTCATGGATAATTTTCAGATTACAGCACTTCTCATTCATTTCTATGGTACCTATAAACAGTGATTAACTGTCACATAGCAGAAGTGAACAAAAGTTCAGTGATTGTCAGGGCTGTAATGCAATTGTTATAAAGGCACATATGATCATAGTATGCCTTTAAGCTTTCTCCAAAAGAGACACTGGCCCTGGTATATCTCCCAATATTAAGACTTTCACTGGCTTACTTACGCAAAATAAGTTGGATAACTCCTCTCTTGTGGCCCAATTAGATGTGCACTTCAAAATCTCACCAGAAAAAGGAGTTAGTCATCTAGGTCATCAGTCAGTTAAACTCACATCTGACATTTTGTGTGATGGAAATGTGCCTGACAAATTTTATTCTTAAAAATGCAAATTGTGGAACACATGTTAATCTTGAAATATTTATTAGGACATTTTGCTTGGCTATTATTATTATTATATATCCAAGTCGATGTGTCTATTCTGCCTTAACAAAATATGGGAGGGAGGATTTATTAAACAAACACTGAATAATACAGGTGCTGGTCAGTGTCCCAGTGGTGTGTGTTGCTGAGGTGCTCTCTCTTTCTCCTCCTTTCTTCTGGTGCAGTGGATCTGGGCCGTGAAGTGGTGGCTGATTGGTCATACGCTGCTTTCTAGTGAGGAAAAGAAAAGACCACCCAGGTCACCTTTTCCGGCTGCCCCTTCTGGTCAGGCAGCTAAAGAGAAATTAGGCATGAAACACCTATAGTAGACCGCCAACCCCAGGAAGGCTCTGTACCGCTTCCAACTTCTCCTGGGGCCGGATGAGGCCCCTCCCAATTTGGAAACCCAGGTACTTGACTTCAGAGAGCGCCAGATGACATTTCCTGAGATTGACTGTAAGTCCAGCCCTCCGTAGTTTGGACAGCACCCTCCGCAGTCGCTCGAGGTGATCCTCCCAGGTCTCTGAATGTATGACCACGTCGTCCAAGTAGTCCGCTACATAGGTCTGGTGTGGCCACAAGACGATGTCCATCATCCGCTGGAAGGTTGTGGCGGCCCTGTGTAGACCGAAGGGAAGGGTCCGATACTCACAGTGGCCACTGGGGGTAGAAAAAGCAGTTTTCGGTTTAGCAGTTTCCGAGAGGAGTACCTGCCAGTATCCTTTTGTTAGGTCTAACGATGAGATACCGGGCCCTTCCCAATTGGTCCAGCAACTCATCTACACATGGCATGGGGTATCCATCAAATTTGGAGGCCTCATTTACCCGGCAGAAGTCGTTACAAAAGCGGAGGGTGCCGTCGGTGCTTCGGGACCCTTACAATCAGGCTGGACCCGGGGCTACGGGAGGGTTCGATCACCCCTAACTTGAGAATTTGTTGAATTTCCTCCTCAATAGCCTGCCGACAAGCCTCTGGGACACGGTAGGGCCGTTGCCGGACGATGACTCCTGGGGCCACCTGGATCTCATGTTCGATGACGTGGGTCCGCCCGTGGAGGGGCGAGGACACATCAGAAAACTGACCGACCAGGTGCTGGAGCTCCCCCTTCCGAGCAGCCGAGAGATGGGGGCTGAAATCAACAACCACAGGACTGGAGGAGTTCTCTCCACTTCTTGAAGAGGTTGACGTGGTATAGTTGCTCAGGGCATCGGCAGCCTGGCTGGCGCATCTGGTAGGTAACTGGGCCAATCCGTTCTAGTACTGAGTAGCGGCCTTGCCAGGTTGCCAGGAACTTACACATGGCTGTGGGGACGAAGACCATCACGTTATCTCTGGCCTAGAATTCCCGTGGTTGGGCTGCCCTGTTGTAGTGTCATTGTTGTGCTTGTTAGGCCTTAGACAGGTGTTCCCAGACTAATGGCATGACCCAATCGATTCTTTCTCTCATCTCTCTTATGTGCTCCACGACGGTGCGATGGGTGGCCGGCTACTGTTCCCACGCCTCCTTGGCGACATCCAGGCCCCGGGGCTGTTGGCCAAAGAGGAGCTTGAATGGAGTTAAGCTAGTTGAGGCCTGGGGAACTTCCCTGATGCCGAAGAGGATGTATGGCAACATCAAGTCTCAGTCTCGCCTGTCCTCTGCCACCACGCATTGAAGCATCTGTTTGAGAGTCTGGTCAAACCTTTTGACTAGGCCGTTAGCCTGGGAGTGGTAGACCGTGGTCCTCAATTGCTTCACTCTCAGCAGATGGCAGAGGTCAGCCATTAGCCGGGACAAAAAGTGGGTTCCCTGGTAGGTCAGAATCTCTGCTGTTATGCCAAACCGGCTTTCTGTAAAGGGACTGCCTCTGGGTAGTGGGTGGCATAGTCTACGATGTCCATCCCGATGCTCTCGAAGGGCACGTTGATGATGGGTAGAGGCATAAGAGGAGGTACCCGAAGATGTTGATAGGTTTATGCATCGAGTTGGAACTTGCCATGTGTTCCCATGAACGCAGGTGATCGTATGTAGACCTTTCCTGACGTTTCAAGAATAGACCGATCATCCTGTGATGGGTGTGGACAGGTGCTCCAGGTGCTCTGGGTTCCATAAATTTGAGCAGCCTGGTAGACAATCTTCCACAGCTGGCCAACTCACTGCAGAATTAAATGTGCACCTCAACGGTTTCCATTAAAACTGTCCGTTGAGAGTTCCACAGGGTCAATATACATGGCCGGGCTACTATATCAATGGTGCCATCAGTGAAAATTTTGGGCTGTGGACAATGTGAAACATGTATTGTTCTCTCATGAGTCCACCTTCACTGTCTTTCCCACATCCGGGAAAATTACGGTATGGAGAAGCCCCAAAGAAGCATACCACCCAGACTGATGCATGCCCACAGTGAAGCACGGGGGTAGATTAATAATGGTTAGGGTCAGACAGAAAGACAGCAGAGGGAGCACTTACCTCTGCATGAACTGTGATTGCTTCCTCTGCTACAACTTCCTGCCTCGTGAATATAATCCTCAGTTAACTGAAATAAACTAGGCTTGATGATGTATGCAGCCTACAAATGCACCCTACTGAGGATGCAGCCTTCAGTTTGAGAAACTGCCTTATTTCGTGTCTGTATGAATCAGCCGTTTGAACGAATCGATGAAATGAATGATTGAATGATTCGCTTAATAAGACAGGGATTTGTCACTACCTTCTTAGCATAAAGACAACAGCTGTCCTGTGACTTCAGCTATATTTACATGTAAAACAATTACTCAAAGAAGGAATATAATATCTAACACAGTGCTTGTAGTCGGAAAAAGTTGTTTGTTATTGAAAATGACTCAATCACAGCAACACAAAAACTACCCTTTAAAATTACTCAACAGCCTTAGTTCTGCAATCGGGTAGATAAAATAGCTTATATTTAAAATCAACATTTTATTTGAATTGACTAAAGTGTTTACATAAAGCATTTCACTCCGATTAAACCATTAATCCGAATTACAAAGAAATAGTTTTGCATGTAAATGTAGCATCGACTTACTCATGAATCACACAATGCTTCCTGAGAACCGAGAACCTCAGTGGTGATTGCAACACTAGATTTTTTTCCCCCCTGGTTTATTCTTGGTTTGTACTTTGTACTTTGTTCATGTTTCATGTAGCTCTTGTTGTCTTGTGATGGTCGTCTGATTGGTTCTTAACAGCCTGTCTGTATTTAAGACTTTGTGTTTCTGCATTCTTATTCTTTTTCATTGTTGAATATACTGTTGATGTGCTGTTTTTTATTTCACTATAGTTACTTGTAAATGTGTAAGCAATTTATGTATTGTTTTATATGGTCTCTCTCCTTTGTCTTTAAGACTGCCTGTGTTACAGTGGTGGTGAACAATGGAAACTTAAAGATGTTTCAAAAGAATATGGAAAATTCTATCATGAAAGTAGGTCTGACAACAATTAATGTGATTGTAGTACTTATTTGTAAATAGCATATTGTTAAGAAATACTGGTATTTTTTTAAGAATCCAACTTAGTGTGAATAACATAAATATGTTATTTTCACCCACTATAAATAGCATCTAACTGGTATTTGCACTTACTAGCATATACTGTATATATAAGTTAGATAAGTGTTCACACTTTTTACTTTTTATGGCTAAGTTATAGGACTAGTCTAAGCAGTTTAAGCAAACAGGATACAGCCAGGCTTCATGACATCTGTTACCTCTCTATCTCACAAGTGTCATCTCACAGTCATAAAGTAACAATGATTCAATAATAACCCCTGTGATGCTGGTAAACCAGATGGTGTTTGCGACCTGCCATAGGAATAGATTTAGTATAGATTTAATCTGTCAGATGTGCATGTAGGCTTACATGCTCTTTAAAGCTGGGGAAAATATACAACAGGGACCAAAAGGTTCAAGAAAGATAGATTGGAGAATCTGTATTTCCTTATCTGAAAAGCACTTGCCCAAAAATCCTTAGATTTTTAATATACATGTTTTCCAGCGGTCAGTTGGTGGACACTTAATGCGGTAATGCCTGCATGCATATTACTACAATATTAGCCGTTTATTAATAGTAATTAAGCACATATTAATGCCTTATTTAACATTACTACACTGTAAAATCCAATAGTTTACCTTACTTAGTTATAGTTAGTGTGCTGTACTTAGTTTTTATGCTTACTAGATTTTATTTAGTAAGAGCAACTTTGAATGACTTAAAATATTCAAGTAGCCAGAAAGAAACCAATGATATTAATAAAGCAGTGGGAGGCAGCAGTAAAACAATAGGTTGCTAATGCACAATATAACATGTGAAGAAGAAGAAAAAAATTGTTGAAGTCACTCATTTTACAAAGTTGGATTTTCAGTACAACTGAACATCACATAAGCCACACAAGATTTTTCTAAAAGTTTTTATTTTTTCCTTTTTTCCTATTAATGCAGCGATGCAACATGAAATCACAGTTATTTGGTTTCAAAGGAAGAAAGCTAATAAATATAGGTTGCTTTTAGAAGGTGACCTATGTTTCAGTTAATTTATTATATAGTTATTTTTCTATTATTGTGTATATTAATGATCTTTTATACTGTCAATGTTTTTCATAAACCACTTTCATAAACCTTTTAATTTATAACTGATATAATATCGATGTATATGTGATATAATAATTGTGTTATATGCTGAAGTCACATGCTGACTTCATCATTCAGCACACCAATCACAACAGTGGTAATGATTACATTTGATTTATTTCTATGAATTGCGTAACCATTTCATTTGCTCTTTGTGTTGTGCTACTACTGACACAAGACAGCAAATTATTTTTGCTAATAAAAAAAAAAACTGTAAAACAAAGCAATTGCATAATTTATTCTGCCTCAGTGCACTCTGGGAGTCAGTGAGTAGCTAAACTAAGACAAGGTTTCAAGGAAATATTACTTATGTTTTCTTAGAGCGACCAGTTTCCTCAAGTTTTTATAGTAAACTCGACTTAACCGGGTTTAGAGTGTAATCCTGCCCAATACCTAAATCTAACAACTAGCTTACTAATTATTAATAAGCAACAAATTAGTGTTACCAAATGTGATTATAGAAATTAATTGCAGATGTATGTAAATGCAGGTTTTTTCAATTACTTTATGAATTTATGAACTTTATTTCAATTTAATTACGAAAATTATGGATGTCAGTTTACATCGACATATTATTTATTGGTATAATAATATTGCTTACGATAAACTCAAAATGATTATTTAAAATGTTTCATTTGGCATCATTTTCTTGCCACTTTGTACATGATACAACATTTATTATGCTTTAAAAAAGTGACACAGTTATTTACGTATTAAATGTAAAGCACTTGATTGTAATTTTAACCGCAGTGTTATTTAATATTACATTTACACATTCTAATACCTTTCATTAATGAATCATTAATAAACATCATAAAATGCTTAGTGGAGCATATATTTTTGTAGCTAGAAATATAAAATAATGTGCTTGTTTTTCATTTTTGCCACTCCATAATTCAAAAAATTATAGAATGGACAGAAAACACTGCATTTTCATATTTTTGAGGGCTATTAAAATCTTGTGCATCATCAAGCAATTTACGTACGAATAAAAACCATCCACCCCAAAATAATTTTTTGTCATTAATTACTTTTCCCAATGTCTTTCCAAACCAATAAAAGGTTAGTTCATCCTCTGAACACAGTTTAAGGTACTTTGGATGAACACTGGGAGGCTTGACTTCTGAGTAAATGACAATGTCAAGATCCAAAAATGTATGAACGACATCGTCAGAATAGTTCTATGCCATCAGTGGTTCAATCTGTGTCTATTGAAGCGACGAGAATACTTTTTTGTATGTGAAGGAAAAAAAAAGGCACATTTATTCAACAAATAGTCTCCTCTGCGTCTCTCAACTTGGAGAATGAGCCTATTTCCAAAAAAAGTGGGGTGTTCCTTTAAATTGCATTAGTGAAGTGTTAATGTGTGTCAGATCTCTCATGTGGTTTGTTAAGACTTTACAAAGAGTGACCTATAACTGAAGGGCTCCACTACTATGCACTTTGCATGAACCTACATTAATGCACAGATAATAAAAAGCAAAGAAAATTGACCTTCCAACCCAACAACAAAAAACAAGTTACTTCTGCGTTTAGGATTCTTATGCTTGTCTTTTATGTGTCACTAGGAATGACTAGAAAGCTCTGTTTATAGATTAAAAACAGCAAAAACCAACTCCTTAGAGCTTCCCTGTTTTCTTCAGCAGCAGGACATTATGGCGGCGTTACCAGGGCAACGCCATCCTGGATCCGTCAGGAACTTACCAGTTTCCACAGTAACGGCATACAGAGGTGAGAGGAGATCATTATTTCAGAAATATTACATCTGAGCGCCTCTGATAGAACCATAATTATGGTTTATAACCTCGCCGTGCACCGTTTATGCATTTCAGACTGTAATGTTACATAAGATGAATCGCGTCCTTGCCACAAATATCCAAATAATCAGCTCGTGAAGGAGGTTTTCTACGCAGCGGCCCATAGAATTACAATTACTTCTCATCCCTGGTGATTTCCTATATCGTAATAAACAAAATGTGAAAAAGCGCTAAAAAGAGAATGAAAAACAATGCTCTAAAAATCGGTGACTTCCAGATTTTCTGTGAAAAATATCGGTAACACTTCAGAACACTAATTCACTATTATGACATTTCCTTCAATATTCATAACTTGCTGCTTATTAATAGTAAGGTAGTTGTTAAATTTAGGCTATGTGCAGGATTAGGGATGTAGAATATTGTCATGCATCATAAGGCATTAATATGCGTTTAATTAGTACTAATAAATGGCTAATATTCTAATAATGCGCATGCTAACCAGTTAAGAGACTAGTAAAAAATATAATAATATATATTAGGAAAACGTATCTTCAGGGTAAACGTGTTTCCTCTAGGAGACTGCAACAAATCATTTCCTCATATTATTCACATGACCCTGCCTTTGATGGACAGTTTCACAAAATCCTTAAAAAATACTTCCAACGACAGCAACGTCACGCTTTTACACCCCAAATCGCAGCGAAATAGGGCTGCGCTTTGTTCAAGAGCTTAAGACTAGTCCTGTAACGCTAGAAAGGCAGGAGAAGAGAGGGTACGAGTAAAGTATCTTTCTTTTCACGCAGCAGAAGAGGATTCCCATTCACGTCGAGCCACAGAGGTGATGCACAAAGCCTTATCAGCGTGGGCAGAAAGGCAGCGGTCATGGTGCGCTGCTCTTATTGTGACACCGCGCCGTTCTCCCAGACACGCTGGCGGTGTGAATACCGCCGTGTTCTGCTCTGGAGACGCATCGGAGTGGAGGGGAGAGAAACATCATCCGCAGAGGAAGGCTTGAAAAAGAAAGAAACGGAATCCAATAAAGCGTTTTATTTCAGAGAAAAGGATAACCGTTTCAGCTGTGGCCCCAAAAAGGGCTCAGACACTTGATTACTGAAGACGATTCTTGGTTTATTGTTTCTGAAACAACTGAAATGTTTTGTTTTGAAAGTACGCTTGCCCCGTTATGCAATATCCGTTTCATACATTTGGTTAACATACTAATATAAAACATTTTCGTATTTCTTCTTATTAATCGCATATGTGTTTTAATGTCATTATCGATGAGGGTTGTGCAGTGTGAGTTTTGAATAATATCAAAGGTATAATGTGCAAAAGTTCCACTTTAGCCCAATCGGATGAACTATAGTTAGCATATATAGTTACGCTTAAGCACTATACATTGCAATTAAAGTGCATTAGTGTGCAATTAGCTGTTCCAGTTTAGCAGACTTCAAGTGTGCCCAAAGTACCATAGTAGGGTATTTTTATAAAGTGCATAAATATGCAAATGCATACTTGCACTTTTAAAAATAAAGGCGCTTAAAAGGTCCTTCACAGCGATGCAATAGAAAAAAAACATTGGTTCCAAAAAGAACCATCTCTTTCTTACTTTTTTTGTTATTTCATGTATTTCAACTACATTTTAGTATATATATATATATATATATATATATATATATATATATATATATATATATATATACACGTTGCACTCTTTATTTCAAGTTATATTTCAAGGTATCTAATGCAGTGATATTCAGCTTTTCTAAGTGCGACTAACCAGAAACGTCCAAAATTTTTGCTTTCTTTTAGAACTTTAGTGCATTTATGCATGTAACAGTTACGTTTGTCCAAAATAGTTTACAAAAGAGCAAAGACCGAGGGAGTTTTAGGTGGATGCCATCGGTTTTGCACTTTTACAGACGTTAGAAAGACTGTATATTAAATTTAAAATAAATAATAAAATCTACACAGTAAATCATTTTTTTTTTTATTAGGCCATTGTCCATTTGAAACAAATAACCTTTTAAAAAAGGTTGCCGCCAGCTGTAGCGCATTAAAGGCCTATATGTACTTCATTTTCCACATATCCACGCGCTGTTGAGTCAAAATACACTCTTTTGAGCATTTGACATGTGTGCACTACCCATAATGCCAAGTTTTAAGCACGAACACACTACATGTTCCACAAAATCACGCGGCGTACAAATAATACATTTTAATATACAAAAAAACACACATATTAACCAGTGAGCATAATCAATTAAAGGAGCGTTGTTGTTATTTATAACGCGCATTGACCTCGCGTTGTTAAGACTGTGTTTGCGCCGCAGGGATGCTGTCTTTGGTGGTGTGCGCATCTTCTACACGTATCAGCTCCAGCTTAGAAGGAGCTCATGACTAAGTGCTGGCTTAAAGACCGCAAATGACTCATTCTCCGGAGCTCTTTCTGCTGCATGTCCAGAGGGACAGTCTGGGTAATTGGAGTCTTACCAATAAAGGAATGCAGCTGAGAGATCGAAAGCTTCTATTACAGACTCCATACAGCTGATGATACAGAAAATTAAAGAACTAAGATAAGTGACTAAGACAAGTTACCGTTATTCTCATATCCTCACTGGTCATATAAATAGCCTCGACCTGTGACGACGTCTCACGGTGAGGCCAGACCAGTGATAGAAAATTAGCTTTTTCATTAACCGGCAATACGTCGTGCCTAAAATTAATTTTCCGTAGCTTTTTTAAAACGTATTATTACATTTTTTTTTTTTACTAACCCAATTAAATTTGTCCGTTTTTTGTTTCAAATTGTTAAATTGAATGAATGAATTCCAGTAAAACAGTTAGACATAATGTCTCATTCTGTTTAATGTTTAAATGAAGTATCCCGAATGCTACAAATCCAACCGAATACAGTAATTAATGTCTTCCCGCAGTAATGTTATTTAATACTAGCTGACATACTGACATATTACTCAAGATTTAATGAAAAGCAAAATGTATTTAGAGTGTCGAATTTCCCAAACCGTTTTGATATCACTATTGATGATTTGTCGGCCTTTGAACAATATCGGTCTTTGAAAGCAAGATTTTTAAAGTGTATACTTGCATGCATTCTTCGGCGTCTGTGTGTAGTCGACGGTCACGATTAAGGATATATGGAGTGTGGGTTGTCTCAAATTCGCATTCAAGCTACGGTACATCTACAACGAATGGCTACTACATTGTCATCTGTCAATAAGGACTTTCTTCCAGAGTGAAGGAAAGAAAAACAGGACGTGGAAGACAAAGCCAGCCTTAAAGAAAACAATGCTGATCTTGGCATTGCTCCAACAGTCAAAAAGTCATTGGTTTGGTTTTCACGCTGTCTGCCAGTGCTGTCAGTTCCTCTGAATATGCGCTAGAAGATTTAGATCGCTTGCAGGTTGAATTATTTTAACCCGCTAAACTGGATTCAGCAATTCTCTCACACGAGAGTCACGTCAGTGCCTCAGATTTTGGACTTTTTGGGCTTTTGTTTGGTGATCTCCATCTCAGACTGTCCACGAATGGGGAAAAAACTAAATAAATGAACGCTAAAATTGTGTGGCGTGTACATGAAATTATTACACAATAATGTCCAAATAAATGAACATAACAAAACAATCTAACAGTAGGGAAAATGGGGGGGGGGACCTTTTTAGAGATCCTTGTAACTAAATCAAATATAATATAAAATAAATAAATCAGCATTAATAGCATGTACCAGTTCAACAAGTTTGCTGTTGTGACAAATAAACTCATCTTTATTATTTTATCTCTTTATCTTATCTTTTGCTCACAAAGACAAATATTTCTTGAAACAATGCAATGAAATATTATAAATAAAATAATACAAAATGAACGATGAATGAATGCATCAATCAATAAAATGTTTGGTAACACTTTATTTTACGGTTATACCTATAAGCGTCCATATTGCTACAATATTAGTCATTTATTAGTGCTAATTAAGTACATATTAATGCTTTATTCTAAATCCCTAATCCTAGCCAATATCTAAATGTAATAACTACTTTATTAATGAGCAGCAACTTAAGAATTTATTGAGGGAAAAGTCAAGAGTTACAAAATGTTGAAATGATTAGTATTGTTATATAAATAAATGGTATAAAAGACGTTTTTTTTTTTTAGATCCTTCAACATGAAAGTGAAGTTGCTGTTTCGGTGGTTTCAGAGCGAGGGGAACTAGCATGATTTACCGCCGTGAGCTGCTCTAAAACATCCTACCATTTATACTGACACATTTAAAAGCTTCCTGTCAAGATTTAGCATTTTAAAGACTTGTCGCTGATTAATGTTCATTCGTTCTGTGTTTTAAGTTCCTAATGAGAGACAGCGTTTGAGAAGCCTCTTAGGTGTTCACTCATACTGTGTGTTGAGCTTTATTCACAGTTAAAGAAGTGAAAGACACTTTCATAAAATGTGATTGAAATCATTCATCTCACTTGAATAAGATCTTCTGTTGTATTATAGCCTACAATAAATTCTAAGATGCTTCTGTGGAGCCCCTAAATGTATATAAACGTATCTATATATATATATATATATATATATATATATATATATATATATATATATATATATATATATTCATCGCCATGTCCCATTGGGGCTTTTCGACCTGGCAAGGCTTTTCGAACATATCCATGTCATGTCCATTTTAAGCATACAAACTCTGGTTGTTTGTCCTTTTTTCGCACTTCCTGGTGTCTTTTCACATTAATGTTTCAGGAATCCGTCAGTCCCCAAAGATCTCCGGTAACGATGATAAAGTGTTCTTACGAGGAACACGAGTCTATTGCACGGCTGCAGCGGAAACAGAAACCACCCGGAAAAAAATCATTACGTCCTATATTTAGACCGAAAAACACTGTAAATGAATGCAGTCCGAACTATATATAAGCTTCACTGCAGTGCAGGACCCCAGTACCGGACATCAATATTTAACTGCTGAATTATACATCATTGCACTTGTGTACAAACACAGAAGTGATTGATTTGCAAGACTGTATACGGTGACAGGACGTTGGCAGTGAAGTTTACAGTCACTCTTCCGTCGGTCACTGGAACAGACGGCAATTGTGACAAACGCAGTGCTAGTGATGCTAGTCGATAATTCAGAAAATCGCAAATTTCTCTCAAAACGTATCACGAATGTTGCTTCAGGTATTAAGATAACGATTTTTCATGACTCGATATACTTACAATCTATACTGATTCAAGTTAACTTGCATATTTCACAATACTTTGGTCAAGATGCTTGTTTCAGTAGTGCGACAAGAAGGTATTCATCTCGTTATTAGCCAGAGAAAGTTATGCTTAAAAGGCAGGAATATACAAAAAGGCTATTTTATGTGCTTAGGCCAACACAACGAACGCCCGAGACAGCAATTACAACTTGCGTTTATAATGATCACAACAGACTGTAAGGATAATATTACAAAGTATCAAATATATATATAGATAATATTACAAAGTAGCATCACATATAATGTCGATCCAAGGTTGGCCTCTTTTGACAACAGTCTTCACACAGCCCCACACAAATGGTTTACAATACACTTACAAACCATCATATTTAACCATTTAAACCATTAATAATGGGCTTTGGGACATAATATCCCAAGATTATTTTTAGGTTTTCACAAGCCACCTATAGAAACCTATTACCAGCGAAAACCCACAGGGTCCATTACAGTTTCCATTCAAATCAACACAATCCCATAATAACCAGTAAAACCATTACAAATAATCTAATAGCGTCTATCGTTTTTTATTTTTCCAGCAGGGAGTATTATCCATTATGTAACGTTGTTTTACTAAATGCGAGGTGCGTTTTATTCTTTCTTCATCCGGGGCAGAAAGTCACACGTCGACCGTAAACATGTACATTTTCGCGCCAACCGAGTCTGGGAGTGTTGAGGAGGATAGTTAGTTAGTGATAGATAGTTAGTTCACTACAGACCAAGAGTCAAAAGTCTGACAAAACTTTGTGTTTCCCACATCACTGCATTCTCACGTATTACTCGCAAACGAAGACTTATAAGAAAACGCGCGCGTTTATTTCGACGACTAGTCCAAGCGGGTCAGCTTAGTTACAGTTACGGGTTACTACCGCCATCTAGTGGAAGATGCAAACGAACTTCACAAGCATCTACACGTCCGTTATTACCGCACGAACGTTGTCGGTAACGTTTTTGATATAACGTTGATACGATAGGATGTTATGCAACTCAAGGTCAAGCACTGCGAAGCTACAGAACAAATTATAGCTGAGTTATTATTGGTGTTTTTGTGAAATGTTTAGCATGAAGCAAAAATAGGCATTTGTGCTACGTGTCCTATATGGTGTAAAAATGTAAGATGATAATAAAAAAACCTATATTGAAGATCAACTCTTTCAAGAAGATACAAATTGCACTCGCTGTTATTTTTTGCACAAACAATACATAACCAAAAACATGCAAAGGTTTATTCTAAAAATGTTTTAATTATTTCTAAATTTAATTTCTAAAAATATATATAATGTAGCCTAATTAAAATGTTTAAATTTATATTTGTTTGTATCTTCATTGACACGGACTTTCAGAAATTTAGCACTACATACGTTGCCCTTTAACGGATCCATTGCATTGAATGGGTGCCGTCAGTCAATAATCCACACAGCTCCAAACGAAAAGCTCTGTGTTTGTGATGATGTTATTAGCTTTAAAATTTGCTCACACGCAAGTCCTCTATCCATAACATTGTTTTGACCGAAGGGTCCATACAAACAGTTTGAAGTGCAGAAGAAACATGTTACAATACGTGAATGACAGCAATGTGAAGTTATCTATCAGAGCTTATCCATTTCTGGCCTGCCACGTCCTCCTTTCCAATCTTATCTCATCAGAGGCATTGCAATTTGTGCTCTTTTGTGCGTTTGTGACAGGTGACCTTGTGTGCGTGTGTGTTTTCTATTCTGGGGGACATTTGTCAGATACTATCAGAGAGAAAGCTTTTTATTTCAACTCCAAACGTGCAATGAGTCCCTGAAGGAACTAATGTCCCTTATCACTTTTTAACTTTAAATTAATAAATAAAAAAAATCCTATTAGAAGTGAAGAAGTGAAACCCAGACATTTACAGTAGAGCGTTATATAACCTATGTCTTCTGTTCCTTGAAATTTTCCTTTATTTTTTTCCTTATTAAAGGTAAATATGAAACACACAGCGAAAGAACTTATCCATGGGCTTTGGTCTCCATGTATCTGACACATGCAGCCTGGAATCCAATTAGATGTGGAGCTCTGAACTGGAGAGTTTATATGTGTTCATTAGAGTCAGGGGAATACTGCAGCTCTACAGCTCCTGCCCTCAAAGCAGATGGCCCTGTTAATGGGCTTGAGGAAGAAATGATATAAGACAGAATGCATATAGGGCATGTTTTTGAAAATAAAATTAAAATATTTATTTTTACAATTCATAATAATTATATATATATATATATATATATATATATATATATATATATATATATATATATTTTTTTTTTTTTTTGAAAATCATTTAAGACTAGTTGGTTAACAGTACATTCAAAAAGACATTATATTATAGAAAAATAAAATAAAATAATGCAGACCGTACAGCCGAAGCAAGTTAAAAAGTTGCATTCGGGAAATAAAAATATATGCCTTTAATATAAACTAGGCAAATAACTATTCGTAAAAATCATGCGTTCCAGTTAATGTCAACCAAACTGCAGCTGTGTTATTTTGCTTAAGTTAAAACTAAAACTAAAAAGTAACTAATGTAAAAGTAACTTAGTCAAAAATACAGCTAGTCGACTTTACGTAGACTTCCATTGATTTTCTAGCATGTTGACGGTATTTTCTATTCACTAATCCGACCCCTATCCCTAAACCAGAAACACGCGCAGAACACTATCTAGTGAGGACCAGTCAAATGTACTAACTAGTGGGTCGTCCTGAAGACATTTACATCCTCACGAGTATAGTTAAACCGGTACACACAGACACACGCCATGCTGACATATATACAGAGTGACCTTTGCGGATTGGCGAATGATTAAATCAGAATCTTGTAATAAAATTATTCGTTGCTCGCGTAATCGATGCCGCGAAATTTCATTAAACAGCGCGTGATGGATTCTTATTCTTATTTCTTTCATTTTACGTTTTTTCCAGAAGTTGAACTTCGCGACTCCGCCTGTCCTCCGCAGAACGCGACGCACGCGCGGATAACGTCGTTCCTTCGGGGTCCGTGGATCCTGGCGCGAGGCAAAATAGGAGCCTCGCTCAAAGCCCGTCGCGCTTTGCTAGAAACGATTATGCGGAGAAATAATTTGGTGTGGTTAAATGAAACTGGCAAGGCGGGCGTGAGTGGGCCGTCTGATTAGAGGTTAGGGATTGCCCTGCGGGGAGAAAAGCTAATCTGGACATGTAGCATCCTATTTCCTTTAGGGCTGTGTGCAGTCAGCCGCCGCTAAAGAGACAACAGCTGCCAGCGGCGTAAATGGATAATATTAACACACAAACGTTATTCAATTGGACGCAAATTGCTTTTCACAATTACTGTGATCCGCATGGCACAGAGCCCAACGTAAACCGTCCCAATGACCAATAAACAACAAACACGTTCATTCCTAAAGGAACAGTTCGCCCATTAATGAAAATGCTGTTCGTGCTCTTCCAAACCCGTAGTCTTTTTGTTTCGTGTTTTCCTTAGAAGCCAAACGCAACGCTTTTTGTTAAAAGCTGTTTGTCACTGATACCACTGGTTCAACTGATAAAAAAATAATAATAAAAAAACCTGTACTGTAATTAATATAATTAATCGATTAATTGCACATTCATTCAAAAACAGAGCCCTTCAGAATATATAAATAATGATAAAATTGCAATTTATCATTTGAGCAGTAACATAATAATAATAATAATTAAAAAAAAAAAAAAAAAAAAAAAAAAAAAAAAATATATATATATATATATATATATATATATATATATATATATATATACACAATATTTTTTTAATACATGTAATACAAATTTGAATAAAAAATAATTTTTAATTAATTTTGTAAAGTGCAGAACAAGTTGTCAAATAATATTGTTTAGTACAATGAATTTATAATTAATTACAAGGTAACAAAGACATCTACATTTTTATTTATACTCTGACTTGCATATTATTTCCATACGTTTTTTTACGCAGGGTTCTCATATTGAAAAATCTTATCTTCAGGCCTAATGACTTCAAGACGACTTGAGCTGAAAAAAAAGCACACCTAAGCGTCCAGCCTCCACAAACACTCCCTCATCAGGAAACAAGACGTGAGAGAAAAGCAGACCATTAATGACGATTTTAATGCCGTCTTTTAAAACACGCCAAGTTCATTGTTCATCCTCAGTCTCCGGCAATAAAAGCTTAAATGAAGCGTGCTTTCTGGGGCTAAGCGTTCGTTCAGAGTAATTGGTGGCGTCTTTGAGAGCGCTTTGAACCGGCTGACCTGAACACTCAGCCCTTGTTAGAGAGGCCAGAGGAAGGGAAGTGAGCAATGCACCTTAAACTGTGAGAATGAGCTTACATCACGACTCTAACACCGCTGCATTCTCAAGGGCTCTGGACGAGAAACGTTCACGTCTTCTGAAGAAAGATGTGGAATCATTCTGTGTTGATCTGTGAATCAGATGAGTGGGGTTACTTTATGATCGACAAGACAAAAAAAAGCCTTATAGTCACGTTAAAGTAACTTTGACTGTGTTTATCCTGCAGGGATTGATTTCTGCTGTTTTATTTTGGTCATACTTCATTTTTATTATCCAAGCCTTGTCCTAGATCCAGGCTTCCAATATTAAATTATGGAAAAACTATCTATCTATCTATCTATCTATCTATCTATCTATCTATCTATCTATCTATCTATCTATCTATCTATCTATCTATCTATCTATCTATCTATCTATCTATCTATCTACAGTATCTGTTCATCTATCTATCTATCTACAGTATCTGTTCATCTATCTATCTATCTATCTATCTATCTATCTATCTATCTATCTATCTATCAGTATCTGTTCTCTCTCCATCTATCTGTTCTGTCTATCCATCTATCTATCTGTCTATCTATCTATCTATCTATCTATCTATTTACAGTATCTATCTATCTATCTATCTATCTATCTATCTATCTATCTATCTATCTATCTATCTATCTATCTATCTATCTATCTATCTATCTATCTATCTATCTATCTGTCTATCTATCTATCTATCTATCTATCTATCTATCTATCTATCTATCTATCTACGTACATAAAAATGTAATGTAAAGAAAATCTATATATTGTACCACTAGGTGGCAGCACATGCAAACATTTTCTTTCATTACTGTAGAACGCTTTCCTTTTACTCGGCATCTCAAAACCTTGTCTCCGTCGTTCATGATTATTTCAACATAAACTTTAAACGAAACCGGTCCACCGTCTGTATATAAAACACAAACACATTATCACGACTTGCATTCCAAAGGCAGGTTTAGGCGTTTAAGGGACATTTATCGTGGACGTATTAAAACAGTATATGCCCCCTGTTATTCCTGTGTGTAATTCCAAGCCAAATGTTTGTCTAAATATGCTTTTAAGTGGGTTTAACTGCGTTATACAGGAACAAAATATGCTTGTTGCTTGTAATATCATTAATAATTCAGCGCAGGTTCTTCTCCTTTTCCCCCGTTTCAGCAGATGATTGTGTGTTTTTGGGAACGAGTCCAGAGCAGCTACTGCTCTCCAGGCTTTGGCCCACAGTCGTCCTTAAGGAATATGGCCACATGCTTTTACAGACATCATTTGTGAGGAAATGGATTTCAGAAGTGCCACTTGGTTAGGCTGTTTGCCAACGAAGCTCTCGTTTCTTCGCAATCCCCCCCCCAAAAAAACATGGAGGCCAGAGATCACCCAGATGACATGAAGACTCTTTTAGTTCATTAATGTCAATCGTATCCCTCAATTATTTTTCTTTTCTTTCTTGGGAAAATATGTATTTTCCGTATTAATTCAATTGAATTAATTTAATATTTTTATTATTTATTAATTATTTTATTATTTAATTTAATTAATTTATTTATTACGCTTTAGATTGTATATTTTAAATAATTTATTCGATCCCTAGAGAAAAGCTATATTCACCCATCACGGAAAACGAGGACAGCGCTGAGCGTATGGGAGGCGGGAGCGGGCGCCATGACAACGCCCTCAAACCAATAACGTAAAGCGATGAAGGACGTCGTGAATGCTGGCTGCTCGGTGTTGGAAAGAGTCGGTCGCCGTGGATCGTTGTTAGTGCTGGAGATCAGCAGCAGTGTGTGTGGGGACCGCGCTCGATCAAACTCTTGTTCTCGGCAGATCGGGATAAGAACGAGAGTCCTGCTCCAGAAGTCTCGCTCATATAAACGACAGATTCATTTAAGAGACTGCGAATTAGAGGCTTTATCAGTGTTTATGTCTCTGGCTAGGTTGCTAACTGGCTGATCTCCTAATGGAAAGAGCGTCTGAGTTAGTCTGATGTGAGTATGTGAGCCGCTGAGCGTCTGGGATACAATGTTTCTCGTGTTTCTTTTTTCGGAGCGTCTCGCGCTACAGAGTAACAGCAGCGCGAGCGCTCCAGCCTGAACAATGATTCAGAGTAACCGAGCCAGAGACTCACTCCTGCAGGACTGACTGAAGAAACTCTCTCAGGTTTGTCGGCAGTTTTTTTCCCCCCCTCTCTTTCTCTCTCTGTCCAACGTCTTTCGTCCAGTCCGTTCACGTTTGGTGGTCGTTTCGAGACACAATGTTTACTACCTATCTTTAGTTTATCGAAAATCTCAATATGTCTGCGAAAAGACTATATTATTATTTTTTTTATTATTATTGTTTTAGTATCTTTTTTTGTATATGTACTTATCTTTTAGAACCGTTCCGTCTTACTAAAACATTTCAACAACCAATAATCACATTTACCTATTAATCACCGCCGGCTGTAAAGTCACGAAAATTGCTCAAAAGATTTGTGATCCAGCGTGTACATTTTTTTCCTTTGTTACAAAGAACGAAAACGCCTTTCATGAAAGCAGAGATGTGCGTGAGCCGTTTGCGTAAAACTAATTGAAAAGACAAGTTCTAACACAAACCGATGTATCATGCCTCGCTCTCGTCTCGTATTCTGAAACGGCGCGGCTCGGGAGATCATGAAGTAGGTTTCAGATTTCTTGGCACTGATCTGACACTTGAAATAACGTGATAGGATTCAGCTGCTGACCTCAGAGCAGTCTGCAAGATCTCTGGATTATAATGTGATTTACTAAGCATTAACACCCATACGCTTATTGATCATGCAGAGTCTTTTTAGGTGTATGGCTAACTGTGCGTTTATCCTATTAGAGGCACGAGACTGTATAGATTTTAGGTTAAATGTACATTTCTTTCACCCTTTCTTGTTAGTTTTAACCGGTCCGGCATAGTCACAGTTAATTTTTTAAGAGCGGCCATGCACATGATATTAGGGTAATAAACAAAGCTGTCAAAATATAAATATAATATATATATATATATATATATATATATATGCTGCATAAAAATTCAGCTTAGCGTATTATATCTTTGTTCGTCTGGTTTATATTGCCGTTTGATCCACTACTGAGTTAATATTCTTTCCAAGAACGCCATATGGTTTTATTTTATTAATAATAATAATAAACTAGACCATACAATTGTTATTGTCTGCCTGTTAGCCATGTCTTCCTGTGGAGTTATGCTTTAACTCTATCATTCGTTTGTGAGGATGCAGAGCGTAAGGGAGAAAGCCACACCTGTATGATAAACCCCAGCTCACAACATCAAGTGTAATAAAGCCTTACTGTTCAAGATATGCATGATGCATATGTGAAAAAGACCGCAAGCCTTATTTCACGGCTTTGAGTTTATCGGGATAAGACCACGTGCACTACGGAGTCTTCAAGCGTTCTCCTAAAGAAGTTAAGACGTCATGTTGGCGGCTGACAGAAAGTTTTCTGTGAACACAAAGGCGAACACTGTGTCGGATTCAACTGAAGCATTGTTCGGCTGACTCTATACGATGCACTCATTTGCCTAAATAACTTGCATACAGTGGGATTTGTGTGTGTGTGTGTGTTTTTCAGAATATCCCGATCGAAAGCTTTTAGAGCAGCTAGAGGCGTCTTAACCACATCGTTGAGTTTAAGATTCAGGTGTCAACTTTGAATGAGAACGCGGTTAATCAGTAATTTAGAGCGTTTTTATTTGTAAGAAAATTTGTTTCCATTCATCATTGTCCACGCGGGTTGCTGGACTGAGGCGACTCGGTTGTGGATGACTGTTTTTGTGATCAAACATTATTGACTCCTGCAGTCGATAACCTTGGCAACTGCAGTTCTTCACCCGAGCGCCTGCAGCTCAGCATGTGCGAAGCTAATGACAAGGCCATTGTGAAATGCTTAATGCAATGAGAATAAAGTTAACAAAATCCACTCGGTACGGTCTCGAACTTAGATTCAAAGTGTTAAGAATTAGGAGCCTGGCTGAAAGAATTATCATGTTTAGCCTTTTGGTGGTGTTCGATCTATTGCTCGATTCGTGTTTGTTCTGAAGTGCTATTTTTCCCCCTCTTCAGCCAGAGGAAGCTTTATATTAGCTAAACGCCCATTGTTACCAAGTACATTAAAACACTTTGTAGTCGGTGTGAAATTAAAACGTTCTAAAGGCGTATTATTGATGTTACTGTGAGCAAATCAGAGCATCTTTTGAGTGTGTCGAGATTTGAGTGTGACTTTTCATTGCAGTAAACAATGTGAGAAGAAGCCCACATGCACGTATGATAAGAACGTTTAGCGAGTCACGTGATCAGCCGCTGAATTTAAGTCTCCTTTTGCGCTTTGTCCGGTGCAGAACGCTTGTCACATCACAACTTATGAGGCATTTAAATGCACAAGCATTGACAAAATATACAATTTCTGGTTTGTAAAATGTACACTGATGTGCAGGGAAGTGGCAATAACAATCCTTAAATTATTAATTGACATGGCGCCGACCCATCATCCGGTATAGATCAACTAACACCACATTAATTTACTAACACGTGTTTGAGAATCAGAATATGCCATATTTCTTAATGTAGGTTTTGAATAAGACTGGACAAATGAAATGGTAATACATCAATTATTCACAGCTATTGCGGCAGCAGTATCTCCATGGAAACAATAAAGCGATACATTCTAAAATAAGTCACCAAAAAAAAAAATATATATATATATATATATATATATATATATATATATATATATATATATATATATATTTATATATATATATATATATATATATATATAAAATATATATATATATATATATATATATATATATATATATATATATATATATAATATATATATATATTATAAATATATATATTTATAATAGTCACTTTTTATATATATATATATATATATATATATATATATATATATATATATATATATATATATATATATATATATATATATATATATATATAAGTTTAAGTTTACGTCATGTTTTAGTCTCTGTTTTTGTCTGTTTTATCATTGATGTTTTGCTGGTCTAAGTTTGCAAAACAAGGAAATATTCCGTCACTAGTACGTAGGAAACTCATTCAACATGCAGCGGCATTTGCAATCAATTTTGCATGATCTTATGATTAATAATTTAAGATGCGTTTAAGAAAAAAAGCATCAGACTTTTAATTTCTCAAACGTAATTTCCCCCAAAAATAACATTCTCGTGCTTATGTTCTAAACCTCTAAGATTTTCATTCATCTTAGGAACATGAATTAGTATATTTTTGACGAAAGCCGAGAGCTGTCCGATCCTGCGTTTTTCGAGGACCAGAAAGGTAGTAAGGACATTATTAGTCCACGTGACATCAGTGGTTCAATCTTAATTGTATGAAGGCATGAGGATACTTTTTGTATGCAAAGAAAATCGATATAGTGACTGTTAAACAATTTCTTCTCTCCTGTGTCAGGCTTCGATTGTGCATTCGTGAGAGTACCTCAACATAAGCGTGATGCTGCGGTCACACGAGCCAGTGTTGTGACGTATGTGCTGTGCCTTGTTTACAAGAACATGCATCCTGGTAGTGTCGTGAATGCGTGTCGAAGACTGGCACAGAAATTGTTCAATAAAATAGTTTTGGTTTCTTTGTTCACAAAAACTATTCTTACACCGTCAAGAAAATGATGCACTGATGTCACACGGACTATTTTAACAACGTCCTTACTACCTTTCTGGGTCTTGACCGAGGTAGTTCTGTTTCTGTCTTTGCAGTGTTAATAAGCTCTTGGAGTACACGAACAAAGTTTGAACTTAAGAACAGAGATCTTACATATTCTGAACTACATGAGCGTAAGTAATTAATGACAGGTTTATTTTTAAGATGAACGTTCTCTTTTATTGGCTTTTGGAAAAAGGGGGCATATCGTTAATGGGTCCAGGATTTAAGAACTAAGAGGGATTTGTGACATCAGCCGCAAAAAGATTCAAATGGTTACATATTGATTCAGAAGAGAAACGCTACTACAATTTGAAATGATATGCACTGATGAATCATTCAAATTAACCAGTTATGTGAATTTAAAGAAGTAAAGAGTCAATTATGTTTTTACACTGAGTTCAAGGACCAAATAAATGCAATCATTCAAAATGTTTCATACTTTGGGAGCAAGATGCAGTGCTGGCTCATTATTCCTTCTCAGTACTCAGAGTTCCTCTTCAGAGCCAGTTTGTTCCTTTGCGCTGACTGTACTAAGATACTGTGCAACCTTTTGTTTTGGCACATTCTAAGCTGTTTTTTTTTGGTGCTAAGTGGCATTTGGTGGCACTCAGGCCTGGGTTTCCTACTTTTCTCCACCTCCTGAACGGTGGGTGAGACGGAGGAGATACTTTGAGTAATGGAGTGGTAATTCAAAACAGAGGCCTGTGGGCAGAAGGAGGTTGTTGCAAATGAAAACATTTCATCAGTGAAGTTAGTGTAAATATGTCTGTGAATGGGCTGATGTTTTTTTTTCTGCATCGTTTCTCAAACTGTATTTGTTTTGCCCATATCCGTAGACCTATTTGTACGGCATAAACACTAGCTTAGTTAACACCAATTTAGAAAAAGTTATATGTGCCTCAATTATTTAGTGTCCAGTGTTTTGTTTGGCATATATGCACAAAAAAATGCAGAAAAGCTGGAGTTGGTCCAAAATTAAATGGAATGTACAGTAGATATCATTTTATCCATTAAGAGTTAATAGGATTGAGAAAAGTGTCTATTACATACATTTGGAATAGCATTCAAAGATTGAAGTAAGAAATGTAAATGGTTAAAGTCAAATCATTTCATTTGTTTATTGTATTTCTTTTTTTAGTTATTTAAATTTGAATATGTAACTTCTGTTTCATGGGTTTAACAAAGCAAGATAAATCTTCCTCTGAAATTGCAGAAGAACCCCCCGGGGAACACCTACCCACAGTTTGGGATTATCGTTCTAGTGTGTTAAAGGCTTTTAGTGGCCTTCAGCTTGAAATATGAGAAACCGATCATTTACCGGAGTGACTTTTTGGAACCATTCGGAGGGGCTTGTGAGGATGTTTGAGAAAAGTAAAATCTAATTCCGCTGTCATTTTCGGTTTGTATGAGTCTTGATCTGAATCATACCCCCACAGGCTTATCCTACTGAAGTCTGAAATGAGGCCTATAAATGTCAAAGTGAAAGAATCAGCAGGAACCTTTGCAAAATGCTTTCGTTTTCCCCACCAAACCTTTCAACATGTCATTCATTTAAAAGAGGCCCCTGCGTCCTGAAATATTATGATTGAGTTTCCGTGACTGTGGGTGGACATGGACCTGACTGCTGGAGCGAGAACTCCTTAATCTGGTGCGGTGTGAAGCAGGCAGCGCGTGCAGTGAAGCTTGTTTGCTTTCGCTCTGCCAATCTGTACTCAAACCAACGGCAGTGCATCACATAGACCAAGGCTTTTCTTGACTGCCTCATTTTTCCTGAAGAGAAATGTGCACAGTTTATCTTTGTCTCTGCTCAGTGAGTGAAAAACCAGGATGTCATTCTGTTAAATGGCACGCAGAGATCATATCGTGTTCAGTTGTTTTATGAACGTTCAGTAAATCTAGTACTCTGTAATAGGCAGTATGCACATTCTTCTTATCAAGATGTGTTAGCCCTCCTTCTTTTGCTGCATTCCAATTGAGTTATTTCCCAGGTGTTCAAACCGTAATTGCTATTATATTTATATACTATGAATCAGTCTTTTCCTACAGTTATGTTTTGTCCTCATCTGAGACTGCAGTTATATCCAGCCAATGTTCTCGCACTCGGAACATACAAAACCATGTTACGAGATTTTTCTTTTCAATCACGATATAGTTGTAGTAAACTCTATGTCCCACTGGAAAGAAAATTGTGCTTGTCAGACAATTTAATGGGATCTTTAAGTGTAATGTATAGTGCTTTGCTTAATAAAAATGCAGCTTATTTTTAGGACCATTAAGATGTTTCTCACTATCAGAACTTTTGCATTGATTAACGTTTCATTGACTTTTAATGAGAATCGCAAAAAAGTTGAACATCTGGGCAGTGCAGATTTTAAGGCAAAACGTTCTTAATTGTCAGCTGTCAAAAAGAAACTCTGAAATGTCCTAAAAATATTCCAAATGTAATTTTGTCTTTTTTTTTTTTTTTTTGTTTCATTATGAAATATGATCAGAACGTAGTTTAGTGAGATTTGCTGTTTAACACCACTGTCAGATAAGGGCTTTGCAGGACTGATATGAGTTATAATACTGGTATCGATTCTCTCTTCCACTCCCCCAGCAACTCGGATCTCACTAGGTCAATTAAAATGCACAGAAATTCGTCAACATGCTCGCTAATCACACTGACTCGTCTACTAATGAGCACAGCCCTCGAAAGCCATCGCTTTTAATAGGCATGGTGTAATGAGCTTTAATTGAAAATGGCCCATTTGCATGGTAAGCGGCCATATAAAGAATTTGGTGCTATGGGTCTGATTTTCTGCATGGAAACTGCACTTGGGTGGTAATAGCCTGTTTTACCACAGTCTAAAAGTGACTGTGAGTATTAAGACAGCGACACTTGCAGCTGTCCTCCTCATGCCTCATTTGCATGACTGCTGATGTGCTTCATCTATATCAGTGACACCCCTGCGTCAGATACATTCACACGGTGCTCTGTACGGCGCTGTTTCACCTCCCCACATTACCTTAGTGACATCAGGTTTTTTCAAAGAAGAATCTTCAAAGAAAGATTAAAACTTACCAGGGCAACTATGATCAAAGGTTAAACTACGCTCAGCACGACTCTTCTGGTAATACACAGAGGAGCGCATCCAGAAGAAAGGGTCTCACTTTATTTGCAGGTGATGGAAACTATCACAAATCATTTGCTTTTGTTTTTGACAAGCATTATGGTAAACTGTTTCCGTAACATACTTTGTTTCAGAGGTACCATTTTTTTCTTAATGTTTGTTTGCTTTTTAAAACACTCACTTTTGCTTTTTATACCAACTTTTTTTTTTTTTTTTCTATCTGTAGTTGTTAGGAGCTATTCTGAGGGAAATATGAGCCAGCACAGTCTGGTACAGAGTGTCTCACCGTTTATTGGTCTGGCAGAAATCCATCTCGTTACAGTTCGGAAAGCAATGCATTCGCTCAAATGACCTGAACATTTCCAATTTGTTAAACATTTCAAAACAACACACAATCTCGGTTTTGCTTAGAGGTTTATACCCTGGGAAAGAAGAAATTTTGGGCTGGACGAAATGGAAAGTAGCTGTTCAAATTGTGTGAAGTTGTCTGTAATAGGAAATTGGCATGTTCTTTGTTCCATGCTGTAGCACTGGCAAAATGCAACTTAATATATGTTTGTTCTTTTTTGTGTGCTTCTTTGCAGGTCAGCTTTTATATGCATCGCCACTGCGCACTCCAGAGCAATGCAAGAATGTCTTAGCCCAGTGAGCACTTGCAAGGGGGGACTCTACTAGTTTTTCCCCTTATGGGAACTCCAGATGATGAGTCGGCACTAGTGATGGAGATCCATTGAGTCCTGTCCCTGACACTATTCATTGCCCTTTCCCCCTCTACCCTTTACCCCTGCCCTGCCTGGCTAGTGCACGAACATGCTGCGCTTCCTCCCACTCAAGCTTGGCCGTTTGTACCGGTGTCTGAAGCTTCTCTTTGTCATTGGGCTCTTTGTCATCCTGCTGATGAACACACACAACCTCTTCGCCTCTTTCCAAAAGAATGAACTCACTGACCGAAGGTTCATCAACCTCAACAAGTGCCCAGCCTGCTTTGGCACCAGTTGGTGTCGCAAGTTCATGAACGGACAAATATCCTTTGAGACATGGGGTCGCCTTCGCTTCCTGGATGTCTTCAATGTGAAAAATGTTTTTTTTGCCCAGTATGGGGAGCCTCGTGAGGGTACACGGAGGATTGTACTCAAGCGTTTGGGCTCCAATCAAGAGCTTACTGATATTGATCAGAAGATCTGCAAGCGGGCAACGGGTCGACCTCGTTGCGATCTTATCCAGGCCATGTACAAGACTGAGTTTGCCCGACTTAATGGGGATGTCCGTCTCCTAACCCCAGATGTTGTGGAAGGCTGGTCAGACCTGGTTCATTGTCCATCCCAAAGACTTCTGGACAGAATAGTCAGGAGGTATGCTGAGACAAAGGACTCTGGGAGCTTCCTCCTCAAGAACCTTAAAGACACAGAAAGGATGCAGCTGCTGATGACCTTGGCTTTCAATCCAGAACCCTTAGTGCTTCAGGTAGGCTTTTTCATGCTATATACTAACCCTCCTCTCTCTGACAGACTCCCTGGGCCTGTAATATAGCGTCTGGGTTATAAAAGCCAGATCATAACGTATGCTCTTGAATTGCCCTTGATAATTCCTCCAGTGGAATAGAACCTGTCAGTTTGGTGGGCTGCAAATAGGCTAAAAAATGCTGCTGTAAATTATAGGGTGTGCTACTTTTCCTGCCTCTCTGTTTCCATTCCTGGCTGCGTAGTGTGCAAGCCACAATTCTCAAGTTTGAAGTCCTGACCCTGCAATCTTGAAGGACCTCAATTGGGAAGTGTTTAATTGTAGCCTTATAAGCCAGGGTTGATGGATTTGTATTGCCTTAATTCATATTTAAAATGATTTTGAATTATTTTAAAACGTAATGACCATAACGATTTTATTTTTTTTAAACTGTGGTTATTGCCTTAAGAGCTTGAAGGTATCTCAAAAACTGCCTTACAGAATAAGCTGATTTCCTGTTAGTACAGTTATAATTTCTCACAAACACTGTACTGTCAGTGTATTTTCTAGTGACATACCATGCTACTTTCCATCTTGACATGGCAATGATAATAAGAACCACTATCTGACCAATTGTCAGTACTGATTTACAATTGGACGATCGATTTCAATTCCACTTGTCATTGACCGCAGCTGGTAAATGCCCAGAACAACAAAAGAACACAAGCCCTGTGAAGACATTTGGTGTCTTGCTGACCTCTAATCTATCACAAGGTCCTGACACCCTCTGGCATTTGCTAAACAAAGGGAGATCAGACTGATCTATAAAATCTGATTAGTTGTGTGTGGTCTTTGTCATTCGGCACCCTCCTCTTCTGTCTCTTTATTTGTTTTTCATTCTTTGTTGCTTCTTCTGCAGTGCCTTTCTTTCTGCCATCCAAATAAAGTTTGTAATGCCATTACATATCAGTTCAAAGCACCCTGTGATTTATTATCCAATCCTCCGGTCCACTTCCAGGACCTCTTCTCCTTCCGTCTATCTGTGATTCCATCCATCATTATTCTCTTTGAGCTGTTCCTGCATGTTTTCCAGTGCTCATAAATAATTAATTCAGTGCTGAACTTGTGAACCATTGGCATGGGAAATCCCATCCCCGTGGGAGTACTCTGGATAACCTGAACTCTCAGAGCACCAGAGGAGCTTCCGGGAGACCCTGAAGGGTGGCTTAGTGCCTTTGGCTGTTCCTTGCACACAACAAACGCTGTAATGTTTCATGAACAGAAAGAAATGAGTGGTTGTGCACCAACTCATAAAGAATTGATGGCATCTATGCTTAGCGTATACCAATTCGGAGAAGATGCTCTTGTAGTTTTATAAGGCATAGACTTTCGTTGTAGTGAACCTTGTTGGGGTAGAGATGGTGTCGTACATAATTACCATATTTAATCAGTCATCCATATAGGTTTGAGGAAGCAAGTTTAAAATAGTTTGGCAACCCACAATTTCAAAGTAGCACTAAAGGAAATCTATTTCTAAAAATGTATTTTGTTTCAGTCAAATCTAACGAAAAGGAGCTACCACACTGAAACTATTCATGTGAGCAATGTATTTATATTTCAATGTATTTACTTTTAGTTAGCAAAAATGCTAACCACATACAATGAATACAATTAGAAACTAGTCTCTGGGACTTCATAGCATACTGTATGGCATAAAAAAGAGAATGTGCTCGATTATTACCTTGCGTGGTTGTAAAACTTGTTTAAATGCATTTATAAACAAACATACATGTTGTGCTGAATTGCTAATTTGCAAAATTTCTTGGCACATTATTTTAAGCAGCCAACATATTTCCGTGTTTCTGACCAATTAAATTACATACTTACACTGTGTATTTATAGTAGTATTTACTGTATGTGGTCTTCTTAGGTACTTCATGAATACCACAAAATTAGCATCCTTCCAAGTCCAAAAAAACCCCCAAACAAAGTGGAGAACTGCTGTGGTAAATGTCAATTTAACATAGCAATAGTATAGTGATAGATTGATAGCTATATATACTACTTTTTTGTTGTGTATGTTTGGTATTGTAATTAAGCCACCCATAATTGCCTCATTTTCTGACAATGAATTCAAGCAGAACCGGTTTTTCTCTCACAGAACTTTTCACTCCCACTTCTATTACTCTGTATTTTTGTAAAAATACCATGACGTCATTCACCGCTGCTTCACTTTCCAATCTACTGTGAGGTTTCTGGCAGGAAAGTGGCCCTTCCTCTCAGCTGTGTGAGAAAACCGGCCTGTTTTTGTCAGTGGAAACCAATCCTCAGCGCTGTTGTAAGGTTGGCCCACAACACGCTCCCCTTTTCTGTCTGACGAATTCACTGTGCTGCAAGTCACGTGGAAAGCAATTTGTCCCAAAGGATTAAATATTTTTAGAAAGCAATACGATGGCCAGAAATAATGAATTGTGTGTGTGATACGAAGGGCCTTTGTTTTAAAAGGCTAGCAATCCTGCCATGAAACGCTGCAGCCAACCGTTGTTTATTTTATTCGAATAAACCGTTAAATTTTCCTCTTTCAGCCAGCCAGATTTGAACCTTTAAAGCAGCATTATGCTTTGTTCTTTGCTGATTTCTTGAGTAGGTTGAGGAGATTCAGTGACCCACATTCTTTGCAGAAATGGTTATTAATTCACACTTTCATGAGCCGACGTTCCCTGCATTTTATCTTCTGTCTGTGAAACCGTGATGCATGAGGTCATGTTCGATAGATGTAGAGGCTGGTTTAGGTGACCTTGCTCAAATTTAGCCAGGAGCATGGTACTTTGTTAACAGCCCCCGCTTTAGCATAGGCTCTGCCTGTTCAGCCAGCTTGACAACAGGACATGACAGGCCTGTGGGGTTAACGCAGTCAAGGGTGCAGTGCTTGCCTCCAGAATGGTTGCTTGTCGAGATGCTCCTCCCTGCACCTGACATAGTTTGCGAGTTCAGCTGGAGAAAAAATGGCAAATCTGTACTTCTGTAAGCTCCCCCCGAATTGTGGAGTCAAACGAGGGCAGGGTTTTGGTAAAGTAAAATAAAAACTGCATTAAAGGGTTTGGAACACAGCCAGTCAATCGCCAATAAGCAGATGATCTTTAAGCCACTGCATTTGCACATTGTTTGCTGAAAGGGTTGGGTAATAATCCTGTTCAGATTCTTCATGGAGAAGTTTGAAGATAAACATTGATATAAACTTTTAAATTCATGTCTGTGTAAGCTGTAAGTCTTTTTTTCCCCCTCTCTTGTACCATTGTTATGAGTTTTTGCAAGTTTAGGGAGGTTATGTTAGGTAATTTAAACACTGCGAATAAGATTTACATTCACACAAGGAGCAGAATTGCATTAGATATTAAGACTTCTTTTTAGAAAATATATCTTGCATTAAGTTTATTTTTTACCCCTTTAGCAAAGAACTGACTTGTAAACGAATTACCTCAACTGAAGAGGAAAGCAGATAACAAGACAACCAAGACTGGTTCAAGAGCATCATGTGGAGAAAGCATCATGTGTGCTACTTCATGGGATGAGTCAGACTTCATAAGCACGCAGTCTTGCACTTGAACAATTTTTTTTTTTTTTTTTTTTTTTGCTTCTAAATATTTATTTTTCAAGTTTGGTGGCTGTTTTGGTTCAAGGATGATGCCCTTGCAGAAAATGAATGCCAAGTTTCTTTTTCTGCTCTGGTGGTTACTGGTGCCTCCCACACTCTTGCAATCCTGTCAGCTAATAAAACTCACACCTTCTAAATGGAGATGTAGTCTGTCTAGTGTATGGTGGTCCAACTGCTCAACAAGAAACAGACGTCTGCTCACCACCTCAGCCATTTTCCAAGTGTCTCTTACAGGTGTTTCATAACTTGACCTATTCTCATTTTTAGAGGTAAAATAAGGGTGAAATGCATAACTGTTGTTACATCATTTTATTCAGTACCGCTAAGAGGATTTTAGCTTGTACACATACCGGTTGGCTTAGAGGGACAATCTATCTATTTCTGAAATTCAGGCTCATCTTAAAAACTGTTTGTTTATTGTAGGCTCATGAAACTGAATCACACGTAACCACTGCATAAATACGTTTTTAATTTGTCCAAAATTTGCTTAGTTTTATAATATTTTCCTTAACTCTCTCTCTTGTCTTGGATAAAGTTTGTCATTTTATATATATATATATATATATATATATATATATGCATATAGCAGTGCTTCAAATTTAACTTTGCACATAATATGGTTCATATATTTTTGTTTTTTTCTTCCACAATTGTCCAATATATATATATATATATATATATATATATATAATTTTTTTTTTTATGTCTGTCTTCCCAAATAGATACATCTAACTATTGTAAGAATTGTAGTAATGGTTACACATGATGCAGCTATTTTATACTTTACTATGGAAGCCAATGGCTACGTCTGGTTACCAATTACTGTTTGGTCACCAGTATTCTTAAAAAAATACCATCTTTTGTGATCAACTGAACATAGTGTTTTTTTTTTTTTTTTTTTTTTTTTTTTTGAATGAGCTATGCCTTTACAAACATTAGTTGCCTGTGCTTGTTCAAAAATAGACCAGTAGACTGAGTATGCACAACAAAACCTTCAGCGCTCTATCGCTCCTCCACTTCACTTGTTCTTGTCCTCAGCTGGTGTATTGGTGTTCCGTAATCTAGGATGGGATGCAGAAAGGGAGATTTTGGGGGAAGGGGTGGAGAAAGTCTGCCAAGCTGTAGAATAAGCACGGCACCCCGCAGGGACGAGTTCTCTCTGTAGGCTGACTCTGTTTTAAAATTTAATGGCCAAGCAAAATGCCAGACGGGGGCTGTTCTGCTTCCACGCCTGCGTGGCGGACCGCAGGTCAATGACGGGGTTTGAGGGAAAAGGGCAGACGTTTAACGTGAAGAACAAAACAACTTGCATTTAGTTCTTCCTCAACAGCCCTTTAAATTGGCTTATCAGACTGTGTAATTTGTTTCACTGCCGGTGAGAGGATATTTTCCTCCACATTTTGTTTTTATTATCTTTACTGTAACATTTCGTCACTCGCTCTTCAACTGAATTGCTTCTAGATGCTTGTCCTGGCGTGTTTGTTAGAGATCCGAGGGATTGACGACTGGAGAAAATGTTGAGAATTTCACCACACCCTGGCAGAGTGTTTTACGTGAGAAAGGCGGTTACACGTGAAACACTGGGAGAGGGATGACTGCTAATTACTGTTGTCTGTAAAGAGAATGTTTAGAGCTGCAGTTAACGTCTATTTGGGTAAATGCACACATCTGGATGCCTAGGTAACAGAATGCCTAATTCTAAAAACCTAATACATCCCCCATCAAGAAGAAGAAATAATTTTGACTTGGGAATCTGGTGGTATTTAAAATTATTACATTTCTGACCGATACTAATAAACCAATATAAAAGTTTCATATAATAATAATAATAATAATAGGTACAACTCTAATGTTGGGCTATTTATATACTTTATAATATACCATATAATGAAAAAAAATGATATGGAAGGCACATGTGGTGACTTATTAGAGACACTAAAAACACTATACATGAAACTGGTCAAGCATAGGGAAAACCAATGGAACAATAAAACTTTTTGATGGCGCAGACCAACAATGCATTTTTTCTCAGATATGCATCTCGTATATGGATCTCACATCTAAGTTAAGATAAACAATGTTTGGTACTGCACCAGAAGCACAGACTATCTATAATGCCTACAAGAATGGAATGCATCCTAAAATACAATTAGATACAATTAGCATCAAGCTACACTTGCATTTTAAACCATCATTGAGTGCTGGTAAAGACTTCCAACTGTGATTTGTAGTTGATTTTGATTGCGTAATAAGCAGACACATGCACGTTTCGTATGTTTAATAACGTTAGACCACATTTCTCGTAAAATAAAAAATTGCACCAAAATGAAAATTTTTGACCAAAGCAGAACAAAAATATTACAGATTCCAATTTGAACATCATGGGTGAGTGTTACAGTAAACGTATTAATAGAGCTGTTGTAATTATTATTATCACCAGCATTATTATTGTCATGCTTTTCTTATTTTAAAAATGCATGAAAATGTTACCGTTACTGTTTTAGCGCATATTTGGACTCCGATCGTGGCTAACCAGCAGATAGACCCCGAGCTCGTGCGGCTCTTTTTGAATAAGCTACATGCAACTCGTGCATTGTATTAGAAAACGTACGTTTATTAACTGATCGTTTGAGGCCATTTTGCAAATTCAGTCATCAACCAGCAACAGCCACGCTTCCTCTTCCCATTAAAGATGCCGTAAAGTATAAAAGACATTATCTGAATACTTTTTGTATGGAGAAAACATAAAAGTAACAGCTTTATTCAATAATTTGGCACCAACCGTGCCATATCGTTGTTTGGCAGTCAATGGGACCGTCACAAGACTCTCGCTTTTATTGCTTTGGGGGTAATTGATTTTACAAAAAAACTTTGCATCCACGCTGGTTTTCGAAATGGCGCCAACATTCTCAACCTTTTGCTTTCAGTGCACTAAATAGTTCACGGCCTAATTTGAAGCATCCGTAGGAAGGTGTTTTTAATGCTGCTATTAGCTTTTTCTTGCTCAGTGTGGTAACCCCTTTACACGTGTATTTCCAACATTTTCATACGTAAGCGTTATGGTACATCTCAAATGACAAGGAAATTTAGAGTAATGCTAATATTTAATCATACCACAAATGGTTTGGATATGCGAGGCGTATATGGACAGAGCGCTGGAGTGATACGGTACCAATATTTCGAACACCTGTTTTCAGAGGATTTTGCACCCGCTGAGAATCTGCTATTGGCAAAACTTATACAAGCGGGTTTGAAAAAAAAGAACTCTGGCCGACATGGGAAGAGGTTTAAACTAGAAAAAACGCTATATTTGTTACGGTTGTTTAATGGGTAAGCAGGTGTTGGTTGACAGAGCAGCAACGTTACAAGACAACCAGACAAGTCAACAACAAGCAGTTTGTGATGGAAATTTTACCAGGCGAACAAATTAATTCTGTGACTGATCCAGTGCAGGACAAGATGAAGCACTAACAAGCACATCTGCTTAATGATGTTCGTGCCATGCTGTTAAATTAAACATCAGCACATATTTCCAGCCAATTTCACCTTTTGACATTTTTACCTATATTTGCATTTCACACAGAATAATTAAAAGGCATGTTAATCATGTATCATAGGGCCATCTCGATCTTCAGTACACACTCTCTAACCGTATCTAATTTAAAGATACCAGTTTCATGCAAGTCAATCTTTTTTTTTTTTTTTTTTGGTGGGTGATTCTGCATGTAGTTGCCCAGCAATTCACATGTTTATTAAACGCAGAATATCATTGGAGCAGTGGATTGAGTGATTCTCAACTAATCTATAATTACAATACTCGCGTCCTGGAAATGCTATCATTCAGAGAATAAAATATACATTTTTAAATGTTATTGACAAAAGCAAATCCTAACATAATGGATCTCCACTTGCATTTAAAATGCACAGCATGCAATATTTAAATAAAAAAAAAAAAATCAGTATTAAAGAAATATTTAATAAAAATGAATATTTTAGTTCAGATTATCACGCTTCCTTTCTCTGTTTCGCTCTGTGGTTAATGCACACATGCACTCAGTGATTTAATAAAGTCTTTGATGTTTAATAGGGTCTCGCTTACTGTCAGGATAAACTTTTTTTTTGAATTTACAGATAAGAAAATAAATGTTCCGAACGACGGGAAAACAACTCCGAAGCATAGTAAGCGACATAAATTGTCACTTTAAAAAAAAATATATAATCGGGTGAACTACATCTGTATATTAGGACAAACTGCAGTTGTCTGACAGAACTTGTCACAGAAACCCAATGCGTAAACATTTTTTCATCTTTGTGCGTGGGATCAGATTGCAAAAATCACATTGCTCAACAATAGTCTTAACAAATTGTTATCTGACCCAAAGACACACGCACACAACAGAGCTGCTCTCATGCGAGATGCTGTTTGGAAGGGCATGACATTGTAAAAACTGCAGGTTTACTCTTTTCATCCTCACCTCTGGAGGAAAGCCATTTGTCTGAGGCAGTTTCATTTTCAGCAGGGCGAGATTCTCTAGAGATCTGCTGGGCACATGGTTTCTGTCTCATTCTCTTTTCCTTATGTTCACTCTTTCTTTTTTCAGCCTCCCGGGTTGACACATTTTAATTTTTTTAATGATTTATTACGTAGGTATGACATTTTAGCCAAAATAAACTTCACACAAGTCATAAGTACCTTTTTTTGTTATTAGTTGTAGCTGAATTCTAAATGTAATTGTGGTTGGTTATTACAAGGACTGTAATTCTAAAAAAAATACAGATTTTTCATGTTTTAAGATTAAAATTCTTGAGTTGCAACATTCAAAACCCTTTGACATAAGGCGATGCTGTGTGTGTATATATGTGTGAAAACCCATATACATACAATTTTGTATATGAGATAATAAGCTGCTACTAAATATAAGTTAAAAGGTGTTATTTTAAACATCAGTTATTTCGAACCATGTATATGTGTTTGTGTGTGTGTGTGTGTATATTATGTATAAATGTATGTATGTATGTATATATATATATATTTTTTTTTAATTAATCTGTCACCTTGTGGGTGTAGTTATCAGTCACAATGGATATTATTTACTTATTGGTGTATTAAAGATACAGTAACAAAAAAAAAAAGATTTTTTTCAAGGATACATGTCAGGAAATGTTAATGAAAGCCACGTACAGTCCTGTATGTTAAAAACCTTGGCTAAAAATTAAAATTAATTTCAGGGAAAATGTCTAATATGGCTCATTTTAACAAATTACAGTGCACGGAGGAAGCCACTGATTATTGTGTGAATGAGAATGAAAATTTCCCACTGATCATTGTGAGCGGCCACTGTATCACTTCAGGTGGAGTTGTGCTCCCTCAGCACTTCTTAATGCCACCAATTAACTCTCTCTCTCGCTCACTTGCTCGCTTTCGCTCTCTCGCTGTCTATCATAAACATGCTTCTTCATGGAAAAAAAGAAGAGAGAAAGGTAAAGATTTAACCCAAGCACCTCTTTTTATTAATATTAAAGTTTAGTCATTGTTAAAGGAGACCCCAGTTTCCAATTTATTTTACCACTTCAACGCCTCATCAGTAACGTTAATAACTCCTGGATACTGGATTAGAGTTTTAAGTGCACTGAGGGAAACGTCAAATAAGCTGAGTTGTCAGCTCTCCATGGGCTAAAACGCTGAAATGCTTTGCTTTTAACTAAATTATTCGCCAATTATTTAAGCTTTTCTTGTGAAGACATTTAAAGACACCATAAAATCACCCAATAGTGGGTGAATTGGGAATTTAATGATGATAAATATTTTGTGAATGTTTATTTTTCAGTTGTACTGCGTTCAAGAGAGAACTAATATGCGTGCTAACATGACAGTGGCGACTCACTTAAATGAGTTACAGATATTAGATTTTAGTCGTAACGTTATTCTAACATAGCTCAAACACAGAAAGGGCTGTGTAGTAAGTCTTTTTTGCTCAAGGATGAATTTATTTGAACAAAAATACAGGTAAAAAAAGTAAATGTTAATATAATATAAAGTAATTGTTTTCTATTTTACTATAATATAGATTATAATTTGTTCCTGTGACGAAATGCTGAATTTTATTAAACTATTACTCACAGTCACATCATCCTTCAAAAATCATTTTATTATGCTGATTTGATTCTTAATTAACATTTCAGGATGGAAAAGGAATCTTAGTCACTTTTGATCAATTTAATCCATCCTTGCTAATTTTATTTTTATTATTTTTTTTTAAGTAGTAGTAACCTGTACATTGCTTGCATTGAATTGTATTTTTATATAATATTTTATATAAATTTTATAAATAATATACTTGAAATTCTCATGCTTAAACAATTAACCGTGAATGATTTTGACTCTGTTCAGCACAGGAAGAGTTTAGCATATTTCAGTGAAGTGCCATCTCCAAATTTTGACAATTCTGTCAGTTGGCCCAAAATACTCTCTCACACTGGCCCTAGTCCACTCAGCCGTCTTTGAGTCCCAGACTGACAGCTGCTGCTGCATGAACTACATAAAAGCGGCTGTAAATGTGATGCCGAACAGCCTTAGGGCCTCCTTACGCAGGTCTTTCATTGCTAAAGGCCACCCTTAACCCTCATTAACAGAGCAAGACTTCAACAAAGACCAACACAAAAGCAATTGGCCTGCTGTTTCTCCATTCAAATCCCTCTCTTTGAGGTTTGCGAGGTGTATTCCTCCCCTCTCCATGGATTTCTCCCCCTTCTTTCTGGAGAGCCCCTGATCAAACCCACACAGGAAGTGTGCTGGGAATGAGCAGCGCTGTGAGGCTGTTGATTGACCCAGTCCTCTTATAGAGTATTGACCGCCTTACTCCCAGACTTCTTCCCCGCTTCCGCTTTGCCTAGCACTAATTACTAATATCAGAGTGAGCTAATATTGTTATTATTGCAAACTCCATTTTATACTGCTTTGGAACAAATTGGATTTGTGGAAATTGTTGGCACGGTTTAGTGCTGATTAGAGCGAGTGTGTGTTTTGTTTACCGCCTGGATTTGTTGGCCTAACTGGAGCGTGGCCTGATAGTTTGAGCCTTATCTCATCTGTGCCTTCTTAGAGGCTGCGGCTAGAGTCAAAGGCTTTAATAGTGCAGCTTCAAAGCTGTCTAGCTTCTACATGTACGCCGTTGATAGAATGACAGATAGACAGGAGGACGGGGTTGTCAAAAAAATAAAAGGCTGATGAGGGACAGTCAAGTTGTTGTGTAATGAGTGCACTGCAATGCCTTATTTTGGGTCACAAGTCATACAGTAGTGAGATAAATTGTTACTTCATTGGGTTGAGTCAATTCAGTTTCAAATTATTATTATTTTTTTACTTTTCAAGCAATATCAAAAGTTGTCTGGCTGTGATTCATGAATAAAATAAAATAAAAATACTGTAATGCATTACTATTATAACGTTTTACGTATTTCTAATATAATGTTTTATAATTTCGGGGGTGACTGTCTAGATCATTGATCTCAAACTCAATTCCTGGAGGGTCACAGCTCTGTACAGTTTAGCTCCAATCAGCTATAAATCACACCTGCTTAGAAGTTTTTAGTAATCCTGAAGACCGTGATTAGCTGGATCAGGTGTGTTTGATTAGGGTTGGAGCTAAACGGTGCAGAGCTGTGGCCCTCCAGGAGGTGAGTTTTAGATCAGTGGTCTAGATCAGGGACGGGCAACTTCGGTCCTGGGGGGCCACTGTCCTGCGGAGTTTCTCCAACCCTAATCAAACACACCTGAACCAGCTAATCAAGGTCTTCAAGATCACTAGAAGGCTGTCGGCAGGTGTGTTTGATTGGGGTTGGTGCTAATCTCTGCAGGACAGTGGCCCTCGAGGCCTGAAGTTGCCTATGCCTGGTCTTGATGATACGAAGAAAAATATTAAAGAAATTACATTCTTGTATAGAAGAGCACTTTGGTGTAATGTTTTATTATTAGTGACGCCGGTTTGTTCAGATCTTTTGAATGATGAAATCCAAGTCATGTGGTATGAGTAGGAATATGCAGAAACTTAAATCAGGAGTTCATCAAACCATTATGACTGTGTGCCATGTCCAAAAGTTTCTTCAAATATCAGGAAAGTATTCTTATCACTTCATAAAATATAGACTGAACCACTGATGGCGGATGGACTATATTGACAATGTCTTTCATACTTTTCTGGACCTTGACAGTGTTATAGTGTGGCAGTAAATGGGACGCCCAAAAAGGTTGCAGTTTTAATCCAAAATAAATATCTTAAATTGTGAATTAAGCTTTTACGGGGGTAAGTGATTATTGACTATTTCAATTTTGGTGTGCAGTGACCCTTTAAATGAAACATTTTTAAGAACCAACCGAAATACAAAGATCACAAAATACCTTAAAAATACCTTTTCACGGTGTTATTTGAGATTGACCCAATAGCATCCGAAGCATCAACCCAAATGTCAGTATTTACATAATGTGTACAATATACGTACAGCAAAAATAGCATGCATAGTGTAGCCGCATGAAGAAACCTCTTGCGTTTTCCCCTTCTACATTACCCTTTAAAGAGTGTGTAACAAAAAGCTCTCAGACCGAACAGAAGCTGTTGTATTCTGCGTCCTTTTACTGATTGTATGTTTTTAAATAATATGTGTATGGTGAAATATTAATGAGACTCCGCATTAAACTTTAACTAGATTCTGAGGCAGATTAAACTAGACTATTAAATTTCTCTGACTGTGAAATAAAAGCGAATCCGATGGCAGTTGTACGCCTTTTTCCCTTGCGCAGCGCTGTCTGTCAATATCAATGAAGCTTGCGCGTGTCATTTGAGAAGCTTGGAAAAGAGAAGCAGGTGAAATTATTGCTGAATATCAGCCAGAAGGTCCCAGAGCAAAACAAGACGAAGGTTTTGTACATTTCAAATATGACTCATTAAAATAGAGTGGCACTCTGATTGAACAAACCAGATTGTGTGGTCAGGACAGTGAATGTATTTGGTTTTTTCCTTTTATTTTGCTCTAATTTGTGCTCTTTCATATCTAATTGACTCTGCATTTCCACGCTGCGGTAGATGGAATAGACAGAGGAGCTGTAATGAGACGTGCCCACTCAAGGCCCTGAGAGACCAACCCAGTTGCTGGGGTACAGCTGCTTCACTTGCCTCATTTGTGTGTATCTTGAAGAGGCTAGCAAAGTAAAGTCACAACTGACAGATGCCTCCCCAGCATCCACAAATTTCCTGCCTCTATGCGAGTCAGACAAAACAAGCATCGTATTAAAATAATAACCTGCTGTTTTGAATGCAATTGATGTCGTGTCCAACCTCCCCAACCCCCCCCTTCAAGTAGCCCTCCTACCAGAGCTGTTAGCTTTCATCTCAAAACATTTCAATTCGACGTCTGGACACCAGAAGCACCGCCGTCAGCGTCGAAACCAATCACAATTCCCCGCGGTCCAATTTACTGTTATTCTGTGAAGGTATTTGAAGTTCACATGGAGTAGCCAACATAGTTCGGCCGAAGAAACGGTTTCATTTAAAACTTGAAGTTCGGTGATGGGGTACGATGGGAATTTCGAATCTCGCTTAGTAGGGTCTTTTAACTTTTATTGAACATAAACTCCAAATCGTTCCCTTGTGTGCTGTTCTCAGAGTTTCCCCTCCGACGAAGGCTGGCCGTTCGCGAAGTACCTGGGCGCTTGCGGGCGGATGGTGGCAGTGAACTACGTGGGCGAGGAGCTGTGGAGTTTCTTCAATGCTCCCTGGGAAAAGAGAGTAGACCTGGCCAAGCAATTGATGGACATTGCGGAGCAGCTTACTAACAACGACTTCGACTTTGCTCTCTATCTGCTGGATGTCAGCTTCGATAACTTCGCCGTGGGCCCGCGGGACGGGAAGGTCATCGTGGTGGATGCGGAGAATGTTGTGGTGGCCGACAAGAGATTGATCAAACAGAGTAAGTAAATAGATTGCCTTTTCCCTAAATGTTCAGTAAATCTCTGTTTGGAATCTAATTACATTATACAGATTACATGTAATCAGTTACTGCTGCCCATCACAGTTGTCTCACACTCATCTCTAAAATATATGAATTAAAGTGTGTTTGTGTGTGTGTGTGTGTGTGTGTGTGTGTGTGTGTAAAATGGAATGACTGATATAGAACGTATTTGCCCAAAAATATGATCCATTGAAGTCCATATACCTTTCAACATTCGCCATGCTGTTCATTTTAATAATGTTTTGGGAGATGCCAAATTGTTGAACAACGGTAGCAATGGCTAACAAGGGTTTTGGAAAATCTGAGCAATTCTGTGAAACGGACTAAAAGAGACTCAAAACAGCATTTAGTTATTTATTTTTCACTTCTCTTGTAAACCTCAGTTTTGATTTGTTCTACACAAAAATCTGTCGTCTGACTTCAGAGGATTACAGAATACTTGTTTTGCTGTTTGCGTTTTCTCCATTTAATCATACAAATGGGTAATAACTATAATTTAATTATTGTTATAATTTTTGCCCTAACAAAGGAAGTCAGAAGGTTCCAAAATAACTAGTAGACTTTTTCTTTTTTTCTTTGAATAGGTACATATGTGTTTGGAACGGTTTTGTTGTTGTTGAATAAAACCAACAAACTAAAAGATAATATACTATACAATACTAAAATAAAATACAATAAAATATATATTAGAAATATAAAAATAAAATAAAAACAGAAAATTAAAGACTTTTTTTTTAAATCAACTGAAATAAAATATTTAAGTACTAAAATGACTTAAAAACTGAAATAAAAATAAAATTTGAATAGAAATACAAAACTGACAAATGACAATGCATTAGTAAAACTTGAATCAAAATTAAAATGCAAATATAAAAGTATATTTAGAATATTAATTTAGCAACTATATTTAAATCTGCTAAAATAGATAATTGATAAAATGGTGACATGTTATTACTGAATGAATTAAGGCATTTGATTCAATGTCACAAACAAAAAAAAAAACATTGTCGCCAATGTAATTCATTCTGTCTTAATTCCCACTGTCAAAAATTTATTACATTCATTTTAATTTTAAAGGCTGACTATTTTATAAGTTTCAACCATGTACACAAATACTGCATAAATATAATTAGGTTATAAAAAGTTCACATGCACTACTGCTGTTTTGAAGTTCAACCCGGGTGTCATTTCCTGACCGTATCCTCTCCTCTATCTCTTTTTCCATTTCCATTTAATTCACAGTCCAATCCATTAAAGTCATAAAAAGCCCATAGATGAATACATTTAAAGTAAAGGCTGCGGAAGCAAGTCGCTGGTTTGTTTTTTAAGCGCACAAAGTTTGACATCAGAAGCGGCTCTTGAAAATAGGTGGTGACCAGTTGTGCTAAGTCACCAGCTTACAGAGACATTTTGTGTTGCACCTTTTGTGTTTTGTGACCAGAATCCCAGGGGAGATGCATCGGATAGAACACTATTCAGAGAACAGGGTTTGTTCCTGAAAGCCTCAGATAGAATACGTGTCTGTGCAGGCGGGTGAGCGAGAGACTCACACGTGAGGACAGAGTGACGCCAGTCGGGTCTTTCTTCACTGGCGACTTGTCACGGTGCCAAAAGCCTCACAGAAGAAGCTCTGTCATTGAAGTGGGAGCGAGCCCTCGAGGGGAGGGTGTCCCCTTTTACCAGTCAAACAGCTCCGCCAGGATGAATTTAAATTGTTTCAGCTCGGCTTTGAAGGAGTACTAAAGCTAGACACTGTTTTTACAAGCAAGCTTAAGGATGTTGGGTTTCATTCACAAATAATTACCTTTTTAAGTTTGGTAATTATGTTAGTCAAAAACATTCTCCACTGGGATCACCACAATTTCTTACTTGTGATTTGCGGATGGTTCTGGACTACGGATGAGTAGCATAATACGCACCCAGGTGATCTCCATGTACGGGCTTGTTGCACAATAACTTCTGTACAGCTATTCGTCGTTAAATCTCTTTAAATGCAGAAACTAGTGCCATTCTCAAGCAGTTGGAAAACAAATACCAAATCGGTTACGTTTTTAAGGCCGATCTATCCCAATTCAAGATTTAATGATAAAGAAAAAAATTAAGAAATAGTTTTATTATATTATTTAATTTTTTTAAATTTACTTAATTTATTGTTATTGTAATGCTTTTAATTAAACCCAAAAACGGCACTGAATGACTGTAATGATACGTATTGTGGAATTAATAAAATATAATTATAAATATAATAAATTATAAATATAATTATAAATATATATATTAAATATATTATATTAAATTATTTTAAAGAACCAATAAGAATCAAAATTATTATTAATTTATTATAAATGTATTGATTTATTATATTTATTTTATTATAAATATAATAAAAATAAAATAAATAATTATATTATTGTTGTTATTATTATATATTTGTCTGTACATAGTTAATATCTATTAATTATTTCTATTTAACTTTTAATTCATCATTTATATGTACTTTATACAGTATCTATGTCTGTCTAGTTTCTTTTTTCATATCTATTCATACATCCATTCTTTTATCCATCCTTCTATCCTTTTTATATTTGCTTTTTGTTTGTTTTAAATAAATTTAGAGTCCATCTGCTCGTAAACTAATGTGATGAATCGTGATTTTGTGCTCGTTTGTTTGCACGGTTGGCCAGTGAATGGCATCCATTGTAATCAGCCCTGACAGGAAGTCTTGCATCGCATCGAGAATCTGATGTAGAAACACATTTCGACAACTGTGCAAATAGATTGAGAGCGAAAAGATTCTTTGTTCTGAACAATTGACGGCACAGAAGGCCAGTCAATTAGGCTGCAAGTTCACCAGTGCGGTATTTAAAGTGCACAAAGCGATACTGATCCGCATCTCCGTAATGAAATTATCCGCAGTGCTTTGGAGAGTCTCGGATACAGAATGTTTGTCTAGACCAGCGACACGGGGAAAGCCACAGCCTAAAATTAATTTCGATCTGGAGCACCGCTCCGCTCCAGTGACGCTCACAATCACATTTGTCTCTCTGGCCTGCTAAAGATGATCAAGTAGCTTCCTTTCATCTTTGCAGTGGACGGATGTCTTGTCCAGACATAATACAGCACAGATTAGTATGATGTGTTTGTAAAGACACAAAAGAGAACGGAGGGAAGAGAGGGAGAGGATGCAGAAGACGAGAGCAATCTGAATTCAGATTTGGATTTAATATAGAGTACTGTAAAATGCTTTATAAGTGAATATTGCGATTGGTATGTTTAGCATGCAGTTATTAAAACAATGTCTTTGACATGCTCTTACTTTTGATCTGCATAATTTTTTTTTCATTGACATATTTCATTTCAATGCGTCATTTAAGTGTTACAAAAATATCTGTAGCCTGAACCTTTTTTCGTGAAAATATTATCATTTGTTTACATAATAAATATACACAGTACACATTTTCATACAGGAACGATTGGTTTAATGCAATGATTATTTTCAGTTGTGGACACAATTTATCAAATTGATTTGAATTATCCTTAAACGTTATCGTATAAATATAGCATTTAATAATAGAGTAAAAATGACAGCTTAAAGCATTTCGTATAAATATTAATAAATAAGAACGGACCATGTCTTGCGTGTAATTTGTGTTTAAAGGAATAATTCAAACGTATAAACGTAAGCATTATGCTGTTGCCGTTGGTCCTCTTTGCGGCATAAAAGGGGGAACAACCGTTTGTCCGGTTTGCATAAATTGCGATGTATAAACTTGCCTCTGACCAATTTATAAAAAAAAAAAAAAGTGGACATGTTTGGGCATTGCAAATTAAATTAACTTCCACTGCTTAAGAACGCTTTAAAAATCACCCAAAGCACTACATCCTCAGCATCCACGGGACATATATTCTAAAATAAATGTAATAATTATGGTCATTTCCCCTCCCCGTGTGCTTTGACTAAAATTTATTGCAGCTTCTGGCTATATTTGCGTACAGCATTCATTTGTGCTTGCTAGGCTTCTAAACTAAGGGTATATTAATGCTGAGAAAAAAAAAATAAAAACAAAACAAAGTGGAATAACGGACTGCATGCTGCAGATGTTGTACATACGCGGGGTTTAACACGTACTTTACAGAGAATAAGCCCTTGGTTTTTCAGGGTTTTTAAACCCTCATGCACTCGCACGAAGACACAGACCCGCATTGAGACGTCGTACGTCTTGATGTTCCTGCACAGACGTGCATTAGAGGTAAGACGGGGCCTGATCACACATCCGTCACACGGACGTCTAGCAGAGAAAATGACATCTCTTCACCTTGGCTCTCAGCACCTGCAGATCTTCGTTGAGCGATGATTGAGTTCAGGCATTGGTCCGGGGGCCTGAGGCAGAGCCTGATGCCGGAAAAGAGAGATTGAGTCAATGGAGTCGAGAAAGGACAGAGGCTGGAGTGCATTGAGTTTCTCAAACATGATTAGGGGTTGGCATCTCCTGGGTTGTTTCACTCTAATCAATTTGATCATTAATGCAACTCCAAAGAGTTTCCCATCATAGAGATTGTTATTTATTTGCACCGGTTGCCAGGTTCTTGAAAAATAAGTGCGAAGATGAAGGTTGTATGGATCGGTGTTCTGGGCAGAGAAACAGACCAATTTGTGTCCCTTTATTAAGGAAGGAACATGCTGTACTTCAGAAATGTCCACCTGATTGCTTCTGTGCTATTTCTAAGTCACAAATTGCTCTCTTGGTCCATCGACTGATATTTTCACTGCGCTCGGACTGAATGAGAGTGTCCAAAAATGATTTATAAAAAGCGTGTATTGCTTTCAATTTTAAAATTAAAAATGCCGGCCGTATTTTAAAGAAATGCCATACCTAAAACAAACTTGATGATCTAATTGTGAAAAGACGATGCTAGAAAAAAGTGGCCAAACTGTGAACATTGTGTTTTGTTGCAGCAAACTAAAAAGCAGAGTAGCTTCAAAAAGTGTGTGTGTAAAGAAGCAAGAAAAATCGAAATTTACATGTTAAAGTGGATACATAATTATCTATTATTATTTTTAATTTATTTTTTATTCACATCCAAACAATTGACTGATTCTAAATCTTGTCATAGTCTTTACAAAAACACGAAAGAAAAAATAATTTAGTCTGTGGTACGTTTTTATTTATTCCAATTTTTTCAACCGCTGCATATTTACTCTTGTTTCTGTCGTCTGCTTTTAGATAAGCCTGAGAACTACGACGTCTGGTACGAGAGCAAGTTTGAGGAGTGCGACAAGGAGGCCTGTCTCTCCTTCTCTAAAGACATGTTGTGCTCCCGGGTCACAGTGGATCACAATTATTACGCCATCTGTCAAAATCTGCTTTCTCGCTATGCTATGTGGCGGGGCAGCTCCGGTGGACTTCTTCACGACCCCCCGCCACACATAGCCAAAGACGGCCAGCTCGAAGCCCTGTTGGACGAATGCGCCAACCCTAAAAAGCGGTACGGCCGCTTCCAGGCAGCTAAAGAACTGCGCGAGTACTTAACCCAGCTAAGCGGTACCGCTAGGTAATGACCGCCCATCTCCGTCAACACTCAACATTCACTCATCAACGTCCGACGACATCTTCAGGGTTTGGGGATCTTCTGTGACTTGATCTCAGACCGATCGTCCTTCACAATCTGTTACGTGTACATTTCGTTACGCTTACGTTGACCTTTTAAATTATTAAAACGTCTCGATTTCATTGCTTTTATTCAATGGTTTATTTTGCAATAAAGGCAGCGGTTACGTCACCATCGTCAGCATCCCCCCGGTTTCTCGCTGGATGTTTACTTGCAAAACGGTGACGCCTCAAAGGCAGCTGGGAACGCCGGTGCACGGGCATCAACTCCGTCCAAAACTTTTCAGCATACGTCTTCTGCCTAATTGATTCACTTACATTCCAGGAAGAATGAGTTTGGCACAAAGCATGACTTTGAGATGTTAGAGAGGATGTGGATGTCTGTACGTAATTAGAGCAGATTGGAGAGGGGAAATGAGCTGGAATTGCTTTGCATATACCAAAGAGTCTGGTTCTGTGTAACTCAAACCTCCGAACTGAAAGGGCAGAGCCTAAAAACCACCCCGGAGCAGATTCACGAATGCCAATGTTAGACTTGTTACGAAGATTTGTATTTGTGTTAATCAAGCAAAGTCCAGAGAGACGGTCACAATGAATCCAAATTACGTGGCGCTATTAAATCAGAGCGGGGTCCAGGTCTCTAATTGGCCGTTAACTATAAATAATGTACCGGCGCACAGCGTGATGTGCGGCACTATCAACTCCTCGACGTGCGAACGTGCATCCGCACGGGCCGAAATGGAATTTTCTATCTTTAAAATCCATCTTAACATTTCAATTTCACAGCTCTGCAATTGAATTAATCAAAATTTAATTAAACGTCTCTAACACTTAAGATCATTTAACTTTGAGCCATCAGCCTGCTGTTTTTCCCTTCCCTGGTTTGATTTTGCACTTGGTGGACCAATGAATTAGATCAGTATGCTAATGAGCATGCGTTAGATAATGAAGTACGCTAGCGCTTGACTGACAGCATCACTCCATTGAGCCTGGGTTTCGAAAGCTAGCTAATCGCTATTCAACTTGGCGTTTCTGCCAATGCAAATGAATTGAGATTCGAGTCCTTTTTTGTTTTTTGGTTAATGTTTTTTTAATTTTTTTTTATTCCATGTTTGAGTTCCTGCCAGTCAGAGTCAAAGCAATAAGTGTCCATCAGCCATTATCAGTAAAGATCCCTCCGCTCTTGTCAAATCTAAACCGGTGTCCGGATGGCCTCTCTTTTAGGTGTTGGCACGCGAGAGATTTTTTGCGTGCATAAATAACTGTCCGCTTTTGTACTGTACTTCTATTTCAGTTAAGTATTATATCAGCTGTGTCTGATTTTACTGTGCCTTTCATTCAGAAGTTGTATTTACAACTTTTTAGTCCGTTTAAATATCAATGAATAAATGAAAATATATAAATGAATATATATCTATATACTTCCGGTGTCTGTTGTGTAAATTATTTTTTAACGTCACTGCATTTGCTCAGTAATGTATATTTACTAAACGTCAATGCTAACATGAACCGTAACAATATTTAAGGGTAGTTAATGTTAAGCGATATTAATCTGTCTGGGAACAGATGTGAGCGCAATTTCTGACATGAATGAGGGACATTTAAAGGGATATTAAGATATTAAAATTGCCATTAATTACTCGTCCCTCATGTCCCATCCGTTCATCTTTAGAACACAAATTACGGTATTTTTGATTAATTCCGTAGACGGCAAGGGCGTTATCACGGCCAAGGTCATGAAAGGTAGCAAGGACATGTGTAAAATAATCTATGTGACATCAGTGGTTCAACCAAAAATCTAAGTTCGTGTGTTGAAGATGAACGGAGGCCTCATGAGACTGTATTTGAAATGACATGTGATTAATGACAATTGTCATTTTTTGGTCATCTCCTTCTAAGCTCTGTTCATTAGCAAACAAGCTGTTTGCTTCAACACGCCTACGTACTGAGAGAACGGACTAGATGTTCTTTAATGAGTATATAACCTTAAACTGTATCATTTTGAATGCGGAGTCATCTTTTAAGACGGCGTAATGTTGCTGCGCAGCTTTGCACTTTAGAAACACTCCGTGCCTTCAAATGCTGGGTAGGAGGCTCACTAGTTTTTCAATGAAACCGTTGTTTAATGCATGCACTTCTCAAGTCATTTCAAGGCCCAGAAAGGTTGTAAGGACATCATTAAAACACACAAAATAGTTCTTGTGTTCCTAAAGTGCATAGTTGGGCAGCAAAATTTACCGCATTTGGAAATATGCGAGAATAGTTTACCCAAAATTACGGCATATTTTACTGAGCCCCAAGCCGTCCTAGGTGTATATGGCTTTCTTCTTTCAGACAAACACAGTCAGAGTTTTTTAAAAAAATTCCTGGCTTGGCATGACTCATATGTCAGTTGCGTTGCAAAGCTCTTGGATTACATAAAAATAACAATAAATCAAATTTTTTTTTGTTCCAAAGATTAACGGAGGTCTGTTAGGTTAGAAACAACATTAGGGTGAGTAATATATGACAGATGTTTCTGTCACTGTTTGCACAGGCTTTCTCTGCAAGTTGTCTATCACTATGGGTAAGTACAGATATGTTTGCAGTACTATATAAAAAAAAAAGCAGTTTTAACATTCTCTACATTACACGGAAGCCATCCAGTTTTGCATTGGACCACTTTTAGATTGGATCACAGCACGCTTTCGCTGTGGCATAGTTTTGATAAGCTTATGCAATGTCACAACAGTTATTCCCATCCAGAGTCGCCTTAATTTAAAAAAATCTGTAAACACAAAAACTGAATTTTACAGTATAAAACTGAAATTTACACGCAGAAAATTTTAATGTAATCCAGTAAATGCAAGAAAGCACGCTGTTAGTTTTGTACCTTTAATAATGGTGGTAAATGAGAAAGCCACATGAAAAATAGCATAATATACAGAAGGAGTCATTCATGCAAACACAAAACACCATCATGATAACACACATGGCACATAAATGAAGCAATAAACATTTATTAAACAACAGATTATGCAACATAAAGTTCAAATGTACATAAATGATAACAAAAACAAAAAAAACTTTCAAGTTTGGAGTGTCATGCAGGGAATTCTGGGAATATTACAGTTTTTGACTGTAAATTATACATTAATTTGTTGTATTGACATCTAAAAATGGTACAAATCAGCATTTTACTTTAAAATTACATGAAATGTCTGATTAGATATTTTAAAATTTACTGAGAACAGTTTTTTTTGCTTTTTTCACAGCATTTTTACAACATTTGAGTTAAAATTACACTTATTTTTTTACAGTGTAAACCTGCATCTATTTGCTGAGTTAAATCTAGATAGTGACTTTTTCTTTTTTTTTTTTTGTGGACGGGAATGTATAATATTTGCTATATAAAAAAAAAAAAACTTCATATAGTTTGAACGCTCTACCTTCCTTAGGTCATTTTCAAAACCTGAGGTAAATTATCCATTACGTAAAACATCAAAACTGATATTCACATTTTGCAAAAATATATATATTGAGATAATATTGAGCAGTCAGTCTTAACGTCAGAATAGAAACCACTCCAGAATCAATGTGACTGGCGTTTTTTATTATTATTATTTAAATTTTTGTCCCTGCTAGATACACAGATACAACAGAGCATAACAAAAGCGTTGCTTGAGCATGAATGAGCGTTTGGAAGTCTTCTGTAAAATTCTGTTTCAGGATAATAAAGCAAATAACGCTGGTTTTAAGTCAGCTAGCACACTTTTTCGTTCCCCCCAGTTTTGCATCCAAATGTTTCTTTTTTTAAAACCGGACAGCTGCGTTGGGGATGAGAAACTCTAGCTAATGCGAAGCGTATACAGCTTGGAATGAGTCCCTTTGCTGCAGCTAAGAGAGTCTGACAGCTATTAGGATCAGCTTCATTACTACGGCAGCGGCTCCTCTGATAGCAATCACCATTTCAAAAGTGTTGGGTATGTTCAAAGATGTTTCGCCAGCTAAAAGAATTACTTGATCCCTTGAGCCAAAACACATTTCAGACTCAATGCATATAGGAGGTTCTGGGAGGAACTGCTAAGTGGCTAAATGATGTGTTTGTGTGTGTGTGAAAGAGAAAAAGAGAGAGATGTGGATGTACTGTAACTGTCTCCGCGTCTGCCGGTCTATAATTATGCCTCTCTGTTTTGACAAACACATTGTTGGAGGTATTCATCATAAAACAGACACTCGAACACACATTGTCTTCTTAAAGTGCTTTATGGAGCAGAATGATTCCAATAGTGTGAGTTTACAGGGGAGCACTGCAGGAAATGAATCTGACTCCGGGGGCCCGTACCATCCTCATTTGTTGAAATAAACACGAGCCTGAACTGACTTGAGCCCGGGTGCTTTTATCGATGGAGCGCAGGAGGAGAGGAAGCTTAAAAACTCCCGCCGTCTCCCACGAGTCAAGTACGGTATCTCAAAAAGTCATTCAGAAAGCTTCTTACGTCTAATTCAGCTTTTTTGAATACGGTCTGCGGTAAATGATCGCTTTTTTTAAAACTCAGATCTCGCACTAAATCATCCGATTCAGGCCGTTTCTAACATTGCAGAGCGATGCGGATGCTGTCTTGAATTCAGATGCTCCACAGCCTGCGTAGGAAGCTTTTCAACAGTAAAGCCCGGTTTCTGGTTAGTCTCTGATATGAAAGCTCATATCTGATTGGCTGGCTTTACGCAACCTCTGGTAGTCGGGGCTTCACGGGCTTTTGGAAATCATGTTTACAAGGGGTGTGTACAATTCTACAGTGAAAGCTTTGGTTTAATAAAGTGCCTCGGGGCAGAAACGATGTGTATTTTAGACGATGTGCTTTAAAAGGGTTTTGAAAATGAAAGGATTCCGTGTTTGTTTGACCTTTTTTTAAAAATTTGTTTTATTTGTCATATAAATGGCACTACATCAAACATCATTTATGTAAAAGTTTAGCTACATAACATAGCTTCTAGATAATGACCATCTTGCACACTACAGTTGCGCTCATAAGATTACATTGCGTTTGCAGAATATGCAAATGGTTAATAATTTTAACTAAATAAGAGAGATCATGAAAATTGCATGTTATTTTTATTTTGTACTCTCCTGAGTGAGCTATTTCGCAAAACAGATGTTTAAATATACTCCAAAATATTAAATGAATTCATAAAAATTGACCCTGTTCAAAAGTTTACACACCCCTGACTCTTAATCTCCTGATGATACACGATCCCTGTGTTTTTCTGCATTGTGATCGTTGTTCATGAGTCCCTCTTTGGACCTGAGCAGTTCAACAGAACAATCCTCCAATTCCTGCACATTCTTTGGATTTCCGGTATCTTCCGCATATTTCAATCCTTTCCAACAGTGACTATGATTTTGAAATCCAATTTTTGTGCAACTTTGAGACTCATACACAGCTATTACAAAAGGTGGAAGCATGCAAAACAATTTAAATGATGAATTTGGATGAATTTGGTTTAAACAGCTCATTCACGTCTTTGTTTATCAGACTGTTTCCAGATTTCATTTTAATAAAATAAATAGGGGGTGTTGATACTTTTTCCTATGCAGTGATGTAAGCCAATTATAGCAGTAGCCGATTACTGACAAGCCTCAAAGGGTTAGTTCACCCCACATTGAAAATTCAGTCATTAATTATCCTCATGTCGTTCCATACCCGTAAGACCTTCAGAACACAAATTAAAATATTTTTTTTATGAAATCAGAGAGATATCTGACCCTCCACATATAGCAACGGAACTGAAATCTTCCCAGGTCCAGAAACGTAGTAAATACATCAGTAAAACAGTTTTGCAAATCTACAAGATTTTTTATTTTTTTTTATTCAAATGCTAATTCTTTTTCCCACTTCCTGTCTATTTTAAAAAAGAGAGAAGAATTAAATTCATTTACAGTACAGCAATGTCCATAGTGAAAAACATAAACAATAAAAAGAATAAAAATATTTCAAATTAATAATAATAAAACACTTTCTTGTTTGTCTGCAGGTGCGGAAGGTTTCATTTATGTTACATTTGCCAAACCGCCGGCAGATTTATATCAAATGACACACTGAGTGAGAGGTTCTAATGCAGTGCTGAAAATCTTGAGAGAGAAATTTACATGAGTTGAACCATATGAAAATAATAATTCCAAAAGAATCTTTTTTTAAAAAACATATCTGTCACGATTGTTTCCTTCCGAGTGCGTTGTGAATACATCATTTGTGCTATTTAGAATGTACTTGAAAGAGCACTGGGCTACATTAGAATCTGCTATTTGTAGATTTGCTAAAGATTGGCAATTTAGTGGCATAATACAGTGTGATTGAAAGATAATGTTCAGTGTCCTAGCTTTGTTTGAGACAGTTGTTTGTAATATGGGCAGTTCAAGAAATAAATGAACACAATTTCGACGCGAACGCGCAGGACCTGGTTTGGCTGAGTTCATCTTTGTTGACCCCGGAACATCATTGTGATTAGCCAATGAGAAGAATCTGAAGAACCGGTTTATAGTTTTTTTGAAGTTAAGGCTCACAATCAGTGTTTGGTGCTGGCGCATCAGATTTTAGGCATTACTAATGGGTAAGGTTAGGTTTAGGATATGAATTTAATTTTTGGATAAAAATATTTCAGGGTCAACAAAATCAGGAACACACAGAACAGGACGTGCTTGCAAACGCATCTTCACACATCTTTTCTTGAGTGCTTTATGTAGCTGGAAAAAGAATAACACTGCCGCGCAATTACTTTGATTTGTTGTTTCCGTGCTGACGTATTATTTTGTTATCAATAGATTTCAAATGTAGCTCCCCTAAACCACGCATCCAAATGTCAAAGCGTGCGGTTTTTGGCCAAACTAATCTCCAAAGTGGACCAGGCTTTACGCCTACAGTCAAAATTCAGTTTCTGTGTTGTCGGCCGCATGATTCGCACCCCTGTAAACGTTCCGCTCGTCATTTGATCCCATCCCAGCAATAACGGCAGGGCAACTCAAATCTACCACCTCTGAATCGCAACTTTCTCGCTTATCGGTAGAAGCACTTTAAATAAGAAGCATGCTGGGAAGGTTCTGGGATGTGTTATCTTAATCTGAACATAACTCCAGCTTTGGCTGTCAGAAAGCAGGACTTGTGTTAAGGCCCAGATATCTCATTTAGACCAGAAAGTGAGAAACCTCCCTGGCTTCCATTACGGAGCCAGAACGGAAAGAAAAATGAACAGCGACAAAAGGAAATGTTCCCAGCTCACCGTTGCTCCGCTAACTTGATAAAAAGTCTATTTAGTGCTTGTCAGGCTGAGCCAGAGAAAGAGAGAGAGAGAGAGCGTGCGCGCAAGAGAGGAAGCGTTTTTAGAGAAGTCTGGGTGTATTTGTTGGGAAATAACTTTGGCCAGTGTATTCAGGGAAAGGTTGTGCTGTTTGTCAGGGCTGGTTGGGAGAATTTACTCTGAGGTTCTAATTTAAATCCATCTCCAGAGTATGTGGCTTGGCAGTGCAAAAGGTCCCCTTTTCTGACAGAGGGTATGCCGTAGTTGATGGGGTGACATTCCTAGCAGGTGGTAAAATGGTTGCTTGTGTAAATGATCCTCCCTGTTGAAAGGTTAGGGTCAAACAAAGCGTGAAAGCTGTATTCAACGGCCATCTTCAAAGTGGAGCTGATGATGACATCCCAAGTATCTGATACGTGGAGGTCTAAGTCAGGTGAAAACTGCTGGCTGAATACACATGCTAAAAGCAGAACATAAATGTTCTGAACCCAGACAACTTCTCGCCTAAGCAACTTCTGATAACACTTTCTGCGAAGCCTGTATTTATAATGCATTCTACGGGTATTATAAAATAGCTTTATAATACGTTGCATCTCATGAATATTAATAAGAACAGTGCTAATGTGTTAGAATATTTTCTTATTTGTGGTTATAGCTTTTAAGAGTATGATCATTTATAACACAATAAACACAATTCATCTTCTTAAGTTACTGGATTATATTTCTCATAGTTATAACTATAAGTGTTATATCTTGTCGTTTCACAAATACTTCTGAGTAATAATAATGACGTTATTTTTTTTTCTCAAACAGCCATAAAATCAAATATCAGATCAGATGAATATGTAATATGACACATTTGCTATGAACTTATATATATATATATATATATATATATATATATATATATATATATATATATATATATATATATATATATATATATATATAATATCAGTTTAATTATTTTAATGGAATTCTCTAGACAGCTGTTGTTAAGTAATTCTGCAACTAAATGTCAAATAGGCTTCATTATAGTGGAAAATTATAGTCTGCAAAATATATGCCAACACGTTATTTTAATGGTTTCTCAACAGACGTACTGTTGGGTATAAGGGTATAAGAATACACTTATAATGCTTTATAAATAAAGGCTTCATAGAAAGTGTTACCCAACCTTTTTTGTTGCATCATAGGCTTCCAAACAATGTCAATCTAATGTCAAATTTCTCAAACGAGCTTGATGATATGCTTCCTCTTTCTGAAAAGGTCTATTGGGTTTTTATGATCACCAAAAGTCTTTTTTTTTTGGATTCTCCCCACATCAGGCTAGATTTCTTCTGGGTGCTTCAAGCCTCATTTACAGTAGTGCGTTTTCATCTTAAAACAGTGTTTAGTTTGAAAACGATCCTCGTCTACATTGGCATATCCACTGCATTTCCACTCCGTCTACACTACACAACATAAAATGCATGCCACACTCTCAGACGTTTGTACCTAAAGAGTCCCATTTTGGTACTTTAAAGGTACATAATAGTACTCGACAAGGTACCACCCCAGTGACAGCTTCGGTACTTTTAAAATTTTGAGAGTGCACATGACCACTCAGGTACAATCATTGATGTGCATAGGTAGATGCCCTTTTATTTAAATGGTGGATGCGTCTGCGTGCTTGGAGCATCCAGGATATGCAGCGCAAAAGTCATTTTCAAAAGTCTCCATTTTGGTTTGTTTACACTGACACACAACCCCAGAGTTTTCAAACTAAAATGGGGTCTGCAGCATTTTCAAAAGGTAGAAAATGTCGTAGTAGTG